>NC_064865.1:59998288-60183288 GCF_024139225.1 Suncus etruscus | reverse complement strand
AGAAGACCTTTGCTGGGTCTGTCATTTTGAGAGCTCAGCTGCCCCCACCTTGGTGTCAGCCCCTGGGAGTATGTGGCTTACTGGCAAGAAAACGTTGAATCATTTGTGTCATCCTTTTGAATGAGGGCTGGGACCAGCTGACAGAGTATTTTGCTCAACTCTCACACTGTCTTGCTGTATGTGGAGGGATGCAGAATTCTGTTGTTTCTTTCTGGGAGGGGCCTCGCTCAGCAGTGCTCAGGGAGTAAATATGGTGGTCCTAGAGTCTGCTCAGAGACTGGATTTTTCCATCTACAAAGCACATGTTCCAGCTTCTTGATCTATCTTTGTAGGCCCAGTCCCTTTATTTGGGCAGAAGTGGGGGTCTCCCAAGTCATTCTCATCGTGCTCAGGGACCACTCCTGGGGATCATTGGTGATAACTGCTGGTGCTGGGGGCCACCAGGGCTAGGCCTGACGGTGCTCGGGGGTCTCCTGGACTAAATGCCTTGTGCTGGTCGGGAGGATCCATAGGCCATGCTGGAGACAGAGTCTGGGCTGGGGCACACGTCCTGTCTCCCAAACCCCCAATTTTTCACTTTTTTTTTTTTGCTTTTTTGGGCCACACCCGGTAACACTCAGGGGTTACTCCTGACAATGCACTCAGGAATCACTCCTGGCTTGAGGGACCATATGGGACAACAGGGATCAAACTGAGGTCCGTCCTGGGTCAGCCGTGTGCAAGGCAACGCCCTACTACATTTTTTACTGCGCCATTACTCTGGCTCTGGGGAAATGCTTTTTTTTTAGGTCCATCAGTTGGTTGTGAAGAGCCCTGAGGTGCCCCAGGGCCGTGCATGCCAATGAGTCAGCTGCCATTTTGAATGTGGCGGTTGTCGCTGAATCCGGGGACATGAAGACACAGTTGGCATGACCTGCCTTGGAGCTGGCAGTTCTTCCAGAGAGCACCTCTGCCTCCTCACTCACCCACCGAGGGAGGGTTTGGGTCCCAGGGGAGCCCCTTCTCTCCCACAGGGAATGTCACACTCGCTCTCCTAAATGCCTTTCAGACTTTGAAGCTCTCGAAGGTGCAGATTTGACACCCGGACTCAGCCCATGCAACCTGGCTCCCATCAGCCTGAGGCTGTTGATCTATTTATTGGATGATTTATTTTATTTTCGTCCAGTGATTGGTGATTTTCCAGTCTGTTTTTTCCAGTGTGTTCCATGTTGCATTCTCTATGAAACTTTTCTTTCTTTCTTTTTAATCTCCTGTCACTTTTCCTCAACTCCCAGGGAAAATTTGGTGACAGGAAATTGTATCACAGCAGACTGGTTCTTTTTTCCCCCCTCCTATAAAACTTCCACTCGGCATTTGAGCCCCCCGAAAACACTTCTGGCGCAGAGCAGAGTCTGTGGAAATCTCCCCTCTAAGTCCTTTGAACATTGTGATTGAAACCTTCGTCACACTTTGGATTTATGTAAATTCATTTAAAGGTTCAAGTGACGTCAAGTCATTTTGTGATGATTGATTTATGGGAGATTTGGGTGGGGGGAACCTCGGCTTTTGGTTACAGGATGGAAAACACGGGGAAAAACATTGCTGGGTCGGCAGAATGATTATTGAAAAGCCAGCTTCGAATTGGATAGAGAACACAGAAAAATCGAATTTAGCAGCACAGACTAGGTTGACTTTTTAAAAAAATAAATTGCGGGCCCAGAGAGATAGCACAGCGACGTTTGCCTTGCAAGCAGCTGATCCAGGACCAAAGGTGGTTGGTTCGAATCCCGGTGTCCCCCGTAGGGTGTCCCCCGTGGTCCCCCGTGCCTGCCAGGAGCTATTTCTGAGCAGACAGCCAGGATTAACCCTTGAGCACTGCCGAGTGTGGCCCAAAAACCAAAAATAAAATAAAATAAATAAAATGAATTGCTAAGCAATGTAACTGTTGCAAAGTCTTTTAGTCTCTTTGACCAGAGGTTTGGAACTCAAGCCTTCTCCTTTCTCCTTCATCCCAACACCAGTGGATTTGAAAATGTCTTTTTATTTCTGTTTTTGGGATGGGCCATAAGTTGTCAGAGAATCCCCAGCTGGGTCACTCCAGACATTGAAAACATTTTTCTGGGGCCAGACTGAAAGCACTAAGGTAGAGCATTTGCCTTGCACATGGCTGACCTTAGTTGGACCCAAGTTCGATCCCCAGCATCCCATATCGTTCCCCGAGCCTGCCAGGAGCGAACTCTGAGCATAGAGCCAGGTGTAACCCTTGAGCACCACTGGATATGACCTCCAAAATAATAATAATAAATTATAAATCATCTTTCTGGAGGTTAATACATCATTAGTGGATGAAGAGCTTATGGTCAGTCTGCCAGAGTAACTTTTTCTAGTTAAGACCTTGCCATTGGGGAAAGTCAGGAAAACTCTTGGAGTAACTTTTCCAGATAAGAGCTGGCTTTTGGGGAAACTGAGGAAGGAGGCTTTCCTGAGTGATGAGTGTCCAGCTAGGAGTCGTGAGAGGAAACCCAAGGAGACATAGAACCAGAGCGTTCAGAAACAGGCAAGAAGCGTCATTTCCAAAAGCGCATCACTGCATCACAAGAAGAACTGCGTACCCAAGCACTGCCACAGAATGTTCCAGACAGCTGTGTCTGGACCCCGTAAATGGGGGGGCAAGTGTCCGTGGGCTTGTCGCTTGAAAGACACTCCAGGCAAAAGTACGGAGATGACAAATGAGTCCGTTTCCGTCGGTTTAATGAGCCAGAGATACAGCAGGCGAGGTGTGGGTCCCGATGGGCCCCGAAGTTTTAGCTTTTTCCTCCCGTCTCACCATAATTCTCTGATAAATATTAAACCCGCAGAACCCAGAACTGTTAAAGTTGAGTTCACATGTCCAAGCGCCCTTCATTTAGCATGTGAACGCCCATCTCTGTCCAGTCCAAGCCACATAAATCTGTCTCTCCTCTTTCCCTCACCGGGTGGAAATCACAGAGGGCCGATTGTTTTCTGCCAGGTAAAAGGCCCTGTGGGTCGATCACGCAGAATTTTCTTGCATCTAGCCCGGACCGTACACACAGCCTCGCGCCCAGAAACCGAGCGATCCCTCACATCTTGCACCAGGCCTTGTGTTGGGAGGTAATTTAAAACCTTATTAATCCAGGCCTCATTGAGTCAGGAGTTGAGTTCTTCCAGACACGAGGCTTATTAAAAACTCACCATAACAGTGTCTGAACCCGGTTTGGCTCAGCAGATCGGGCAAACAAGGTTGGAGTGAGAAAAAAAAAAAAACACACACACACGTCCAAACTACTTGACACAGAGTGTTGTTTATAAGCAGCTCTAAGTACTTCTTAAGGACTGCTGAAGCTCCCCCTGACTTCAGGACTATCCTTGCACGCATCCCAAATTGCCCTTATCTCTTAGGAAGTCTGCGGACGGAATCTGTGAGAGTTTTATTAGTTTTAATTCCAGCTGCTGTATTTTACGGTCAAACATTAGCTTCGGTCATTGGGGAGAAAGGATTCTGCAATTCAGGCAGCAGAAAGGGAACTGCTGGTCACTAGGATCTGTGTTTTGTTGTTGTTGTTGTTTTGTTTTGTTTTGTGTTTTGGGCCACACCAATGATGCTCAGAGCACACTCAGACTTATGATGCTGAAAAGATTTTTTTTTTGGGGGGGGGGGGAGGCCACACCTGGCAGTGCTCAGGAGTTATTCCTGGCTCTGTGCTCAGGAATTGCTCCTGGCAGTGCTTGGGAACCCTAAGAGATGCCAGAGATGGAACCCTGGTGGGCCATGTGCCAGGCAGACGCCTTCCCCACTGTGTCATTTTTCAGGCCTCGAAAGGGTTTTCTGGTTTGTTTGTTTTGTTTTTTTATTTTGGCCACACCAGTGATGCTCAGGGGTTACTCCTAGCTCTGTGCTCAGAAATCGCTCCAGGCTTGGGAGACCATATGGGATGCCAGGGCATCAAACCACAGTCCATCCTAGGCTAGTGCAGGCAAGGCAGACACCTTAACACTTGCACCACTGCTCCAGACCAGGGTTTCTTATTCCCTTCGATACCATTTGATCTTTCTGCTCCAAGATGGTTTTATGCCCTGGTACCTGAGCCGGCGCAGACCTGGACCAATGTCTGTTGCCTTGCCCGGGCTCCTACCTTGCCAGCACTGGGGTTTTTTGGCTACAGACGTGGCTGCAATAAGAAAAAAAATTTTAATTTCTCCTCCCATGCTAAAGGTCTTTCTTGAGCCCCTTGGAATGTGCTGTCACCACCTCTTAGAAACATTTGCTTTCCCTTTTGTCCCGGATTCCTCGGGGAGTGGGAGGGCCAGGGATGCCCGTGGGATTGATGGCTTCGCCGCGGGAGTGTGGGCTGCTCAGGCAGCGTGGCCAGGCTTTGGCATGCTGGAATTTTTCAGCAAATGATGCATTTATGGCCTCCTCCGTAGCACCACTGACATGCCCAGTGTGGGCTTTTGTTTCTAATTCTGAGGGACAGAGGGGATGTCCTGAAGGGCAGAGACCCCCTCAGTGGGGCCTGCAGGCTGTCTTCGATAATCCCCACCATCTGTCCTTGCTGCCTTACACCCCTGCAGCCATGGCTCTTCACCCCAACTCTCCTGTAGGAATAAATGTGTTGCCACCCAAAAATGAGTGCTTCGACCAAGGAGACCCCTCGACTTGCCCAAGAGTCCACACCCCGACAGACTCTCCTGCAGTCTAGAGGAAGTGTGTTCTCATTTTTGGGGGGATGGGGAAGCAGGTTCCTACCCCCCACCCCACCCCACCACCCGGAACATTCCAGTTTTGCAAAGCAATCTGGACAAGGAGAAGTGTTTTGCACTTGTAGGCGAGTTTAACAGCGCTTTCTGGCATTGTAAAAAAAAACAACAAAAAGCCCATCTGGTTCGTTAAGGAAGGGTCTCCATAAATCTGGATTCCTGCTCTGAATCTCCGGGACTGGGAGGACTGCTAGACTGTCAGCCCTTGGCTGTGGCTGTGTGTTCTCTGGGGGTGGGATGGGGGTGTTGTTTTCTTTTCGTGTCCAAGGCGCTGGCGTTCCTGTCTGTGCAGTTTTAAATCGTGTCAAGTGTTGCCGTGTGGTCTAGCCCCCTGCTTCCATGTCGAAATGCCTCCGTGCAGAGACTTAGGTTTTCTTCACAGGTTGTTTCCCACCTAAGGGGTACCTAAGAGGGGCATTGAAAGGCCCCAACAATTAAAAACAACAATAATGGTACTTAGCATGAGGTGTGAAGAAAGACCTCTCAGTGGCCCAGAGGATTTTCACCTTCTCACTCCTTACACCCTCTTCTGTCTGTCTCACCTTCTCTCCTCCACCATTGGCATTAGCTGACACTCACCTTGGGCATAGACTCTCTGTCCTGAGCCAAAGGGGGGGGGCTGTCCCCCCCAACTCCCTCTCCATCCACCCAGCTTCTAGGGGTAGGTCTTTGGTCTTTTTTTGACTTCAGTTTTAGGTCAGGCGTGGCGAGGGTGAGATTTACGCCTAGTCTAGTCATCAGAGACCTTTGTTGGAAGGAAAAGACCAACCTGTCTTCACGCATGGAATGTTCATAAGTTGCCCTCCTCACCTCATCCTTCCCTCCCTCCCCTCTCTTCCCCTTCCATTCCTTCCCATAATTTCCTCTCCCCTCCCTCCCTCCCTCCCTCCCTCCCTCCCTCCCTCCTTCTTTCCCTCCCTCCCTCTCTCCCTCCTTTCTTCCCTCCCTTCCCGCCCTTTCTCTCTCCCTTTTTTCCTCCCTTTCTCCCTCTTCCCCATCCTCTCTCCTGCCTTCTCCCCTTCCCAGCTTTTGGGCCACATCCAGCAGTGCCCAGCAATCATTCCTGTTAGGGCCCAGGTGACTGAATAAGGTCCCGGGTGTCAAATCAGGATCAGTTATGTGCAAGGCAAGAGGCGAATCCCATATTTACCTCTCTGGCTTTACTTAACACCAGCTGCCTAAAATACCCATTTTCTGCTGATTGCTTTTTTTTTTTTTTAAGTTTTTGGAATGCCACCAATCTTAGTGCCAGCCTTACCACTTTCACTGCATTTACATTATCACGTGGATTCTTATTACTTTTTCTCTCTCTTCATAAGCGAACTCAAGTACACGTGAGTCATTGTTCCCACTCAGGCAGCTCTTGTGTTCTGAGAGAGTCCAGGCAGCCCGTTCTACTCGCTCAGGGCTCTGTTTCCTGCCATTGTCCGTCCTGCTTTTGAAGATCTGCTGTGCCCGGATTGTAGAATGTTCTGGTTCTGGCATCCCTTAGTTCTCTCATATCCCACGTTGCCTTGTTTGGAAACTCCCCATTCCAACGGCTTCATCTTTCTTAGATGAGTTTTTGGGACTTTGAGTTCTGTGAGATTCATACTGTCTGTATTCACGCTGTCCATGCGGATCAATAAAGATAATGTGTAGACTCTTATAATGTGTAGACTCTTGGCTAATTATTAGCACTTTTCTCTGACCTGAATCCTGATCAGACTTAGGAATAACTTATATGTCTTTTATTTTTTGTTTTGTTTTTTTGGGGGGTCACACTTGGCGGCACTCAGGGATTACTCCTGGCTCGTCACTCAGAAATTGCTTCCGGCAGGCTCGGGGAACCATAAGGGATGCCGGGAATTGAACCCAGGCCTGTCCTTAAGGCAAATGGCCTACTGCTGTGCTATCTCTCCAGCCCAATTTTTTAATATTTTAATGAGTAAATGTCTTACCGGAATGAATCACTGTCAGATACACAGGTCCAAAGCCGGGCATGATTGAGCTGTATTTATACAACGTCACCCTGCCCTTCACTGGAACTAATTGCAGTTAATTCTATCCAGCCGTATTATTATGAAACTTGCTTCGGGCAATTTTAAATTTTTATTGTCTATTATTTGTGACTCATTCTTTGACTTAGAGGGCTTTTTTTTTGGGGGGGGGGTCTTACATTTTCCCTGAAGTGTTTCCCCAAGTGATTTTTGGCCAAGAAAAAAATGTGTTGGTGGTATATAACTCTTTGGGTTTATTTGGGGCTCAACAGTGATTTTTTTTTTTTGGAACCTCCCAATTTAACAGTATCTGCTCCCTATGGCCTCATCTCTCAGGTCAATTATTTATAATTTTTTGCTTTGGTTTGTTTTTGTGTTGGGGCTACAGCAGCACTTGGGGATTACTCCTGGCTCTGCTCTCAGGAATCCCTCCTGGCAAGCTCCCGGGGGGACCCTATAGAATGCTGGGAATTGAACCCTGGTCGTTTGCGTGCAAGTCAAATGCCCTCCCCGCTATGCTATTGCTCCAGCCCCAGATCACTTATTTATGCATCTGTCTTTTTAGCGTTTATCTTGGTCTCTGCCTTCTCTCCTCCCGAGGCTCCTACTTTTGATGAGGAAGCCAGGATGACATTTCCTCATCATTTCTTTTATTTGGGGGCCACACCCCATGGTGCTTACGGCTTACTCCTAGCTCAAGTGCTCAGGGATTGTTCCTGGCAGGGCTCAAGTGGGACCCTATGGGGTGCCAGGGCTCAAACCTGGGTTGACCAAGTGCAAGATAAATGCCTTTCCGCTGTGCCTTCTCTTCGGCCCCTCAACTTTCGCGATGACCCTCAGTTATGGTCACCCCATGTCGTGATCTCATAAGGACCCCGAGTCTGCATATCCACCAGACTTCTCGTTCCTTCCCTTATTGTTTCTCCTCCACATTCTGCAAGATTATGGGGGGAAGTGACCCATCGGAGCCATTGCTGTTCCCCCATTTATTTATTTGTTTTCCTAAATCTCCAATAAGTCTTTCCCCTAAGCCCATCATGGTTTTAATTTTCTGGAGCTCCATTCAGGGTCTCGGCCGCTCCTGTGTGTTTTTGCCTCCCTACCTCCTGCTCCTGCTTCTGGGGGCTATAGCCCCCACATGTCTCACTCAAAGCTTCCTCAGCCCCCATCCCTACATGGACCCTTCCCAAGATATACCCTCATGTCTAGGGCAGCACCAAGGCTCATCGACTGCTCATACCCCTTCTTTCATAAATGCTAAGAGCACGAAAGAAAAAAAGAAAAAAAAAGATGGATGGAAGATTTTGCAAATATTATGACTCGGTGGATCGGAAGCTAAGTGAGGAAGAAAATAAAGTGAGAGAAACTCTCATGGCAGGCCAAGCCACATTACAACTTGAGGTGGCTTTTAAATGTCGAGTCTTGGTTTCATTGCATGAATATAAATAAAGAACCAAAAACGAAAAACCCCCAAAAGACCAACCCACTTTCTGTGTGTATGTGTGTGTGTCTCTTTCTCTCTATATCTCCCTCTTCGTCTCTTTCTTTCCTTTTCCTCTCTCTAGGACATGAATAATAGAAGACAAACACCATTTTTGGGGGGACACCATCATCCTCCTGGGCCCTTGTGGTATCTCCCCTTTGTTTTGGCACCACAGGAGGGGGCTGATGCCAGCCGATCTGCCCCATTTTGTTCCCTCACTCACCACCAAGGCTATAATCCAGCCTCATATCCAGAAGCAGATACACCAGGCGAGTTTAAAATGATTTTTCCGTGAAGTACAGGCACTGGTTGAGCTCTACCCTTCATGTGTTCCCCGAACCCTCTGCTTCTAAGCAGTGTCCCTTTAAGGCTTCATCTGTGTTCTGACTTGGAGATGGTTCTGGAAGGTTGACTTTTCCTGTAAAATAAATCCCACATCATGTAAGATCACCCCATGTACCGTATCTCCAACCCCAGGAGCATGGTTCTGAAGGAAGAAGCAGGATAGCGGCCAAGGGGAGGGAGGGAGGGAGGGAGGGAGGGGAGAGAGAGAGAGAGAGAGAGAGAGAGAGAGAGAGAGAGAGAGAGAGAGAGAGAGAGAGAGAGAGAGAGAAGTGGTAGGGCATTTGCCTTGTATGTGGTCTACCCAGAAGGGACCCGGTCTGATTCTCTGGTTCCCTGAGACTGCTGCCTTAGAAGCGTCACCCCAAAATCATGCTCAATCCACGGAGAGCCCCTGGCTTCAAGCTCAGACTGTGTTTGTACTCCCCTGATGGCATCACACACCCAAGGGTGTCTGTTCGAATCCTCTCAGGTGGATGTACAGAAAGGTCCCCTTTCTCTGAGCGTTTGAAGAACACAGAGAATCTTACAGATTACTTGATTTGAGGCCTTGTCCCGGGGGGTCTGTTGGAAAGGCCAAGACTGGCCATCATGGGTACAATTTGTTCTCCATGTCACCTGCTTTGAAAATCCTCACAGCCACACCGCATCTGTGCCCGGCTCAGGCCTGGGCATTGTGGATGCAGACTAGGGCCAAGTGAGCCTAGAGCTGAGGGTGAGCCCAGATGTTGCTTCTGTGCCCCTGAGCTTCCTACCAACAGGCTTAGACTGGTCGTGCCTGAGATGTTTGGGTCTCAGAGACCCTGCACCTTCAGTATCCCCCCCCCCACACACAATGTGCTTTTTTGGGGGTGCTTTTTGTGCGCCATACTTGGCAATACTCAGGAGTCATTCTTGGGAGGCTCGGGTACCATATGGGATGCTGAGGATCTGAACCCAGGTCTGGTGCTTGCAAGATAAACAGCCTCCTCCCTCTTGTCCCTCCTCCCTAAGTGCTTTCTGCTCAAGCTCCCCATCCACAGCCCCCTTTGGGAGTTGTCAGCCACCCCAATCTCACCTTGGACTCCTTTCCTGCTCCTGCTTCCACTTCACACACTTGTTCCTCAGCTTCTGTTTCGGGTTAGGACCACCCAGGAGGCTGGTATTTCAGCTTCTCACTACCACCGTGTCGAGGGTAGTAATGTGGATGGGCTGGGGTTGGGGGAGAACGGGGGTGGGGGGGCACGTGGCTGAAAATCTGTTCTGTTCTTCCCCTGTTGTCTTGAGTTACTTCAGTCAGGCATTTGGGCATCATATTTGGGACCCAACCACCAGAGATCGTCCCTGCCTGTAGGAAGGGGCTCAGAGGGAGGCCCATAGGAAGACAGTCGCATTGACCTTTAGCTTGAATCTTGGGGGTCACCAGGGCCAACAGCTGCTACTCAGGTAGTACTGGCCCACAGTGGAGTGTACTGTGGACGTACAGGGCCAGCTCAGGGCTTGCAGGATCCTTTCTTGGTCCACGTGGGTTGTTGGCCATTTCTTTGTGTCCAGCCTACCTCCCAGGGCCCAAATGTCACTTTTCTCCTGCCATCAAAGATCCCCCAGTACATCCAGTTCTCCAAGGTTCCCTTTGGTTTCGGTTCTGTGCCCGACCTTGGGAAAGGGACCAGAGACACATCCATTCTTATGAATCAGCGTCACTATCACTGACCACAGAACACGCTGTTGCTTGGGTCTCTCCCGGTGACTCATAAACCTGCCTGTGTGCCAACGCCAGTGCCAAGGCAGAGTTGGGGGGTGTCACAGACTCCCTAATTGAGGCTGTCTTTGACCTCCCGCCAACTTCAGTCCTGCTCCGTGTCTCTAAGATCCTCTCGGGGCTGTGGCATGTTCCCCAGAGTTTCTTGGATGGGATCTTGACTTTTGTTCAAGTGGGTTCATTCGATGAAGAAACTCAGCTGTTGAGGTGCAAAGCTCTGAAGCTCTGGCCCCTAAATGACTTCCTAGTGGCCATGCCGGAGTCAGAGAGGAAACGTGTGTGGTCAGCTGCCTTGATAGGACTATTCTTGCTCATTTCAGGCATTCAGTGGACCTCAATCCCGCCACCAGTGTGGCCTTCCCATCACCAGTGTCCTCAATCTCCCACCCACCGCCCCAGCCTGCCTCCATGCAAGCACAAATGACCTCATAGTGCTTGTTACAGCACAAAGGCCAGTGGAATGACCAAAGCTTACACCAGCAAGGGGCCACTTGGCATGATGATTTGGTCTCTCCCTGGTGGTACTAAAGCCAGTGTCTGAGGATTTACTCAGATACCGGACTGTGATTTATTGGGCTGTGACTGTTGCTAGCTGAACCATCTGTGTTACTCTTTAGGTTCACAGTGCTTGGGAGATTTCTCTGGAACTTTCCCATCAGATTTCCTGGGAAACAGCTACTCAAAATATTGAGGTGTACAGAATCTGAGATAAATTTGATGGCTTGGATAAGATTAAAGTCTTGAAGCTGGGCTGTTTCATGGTTTAGGTATAGGGTATAGGAGGTGTCTGTGGGCTCATGTAGCTCCTGCAGAAAAGGGGAGTCTACTTCACCACTTTTGTGAGAATTCACAAAGGACCATGAATTCAGAGGTGAGACAGGACCCAGCTACCTGGGAAGTATTGGGGGCCATTATTTTCTTTTGGAGCTTGATGTGGGAGCTGGGATATTTTTCTTCCAGGAAGATGGTGGTAAGGGAGGGCTACTGGGTTTTCTGATTTGGAGGGGAAATCAGTCCAGTCCCCTTCCCAAAGAAAGTTCCAGAGTTTTCAACACTGCATAGGGCTTTGTTTAAGAAAAGTGTTGTATCTGATGTTAGCTATTGGATAAGAGATTATTTTATAAGACAGGTTATAGAAAGAACTTGTGCAGCTCATTAGGGAAGGTGACAGGTAATAATAGGCCCCCAAATATGAGCACACATATCTCTAGATAAGATAGCACATGGCAGGCCAGAGAGACTGCAGAGTGAACAAGGTGCTTGCCATGTCTGTAGCAGGCCTGGACTTAATTCCCACCACCCCATCAGGTCCTCTGAGCCCCCCTAGAAGTGCTCCCTAAGCACAGATCTGGGAGTAAGAGCCGAGCACAGCTGGGTTTGGCCCAAACCCCTGCACCCCTCACCCAAAAATATATAAATGGTCCATAAGTGCACTGAAGAAAAATGCTCATCACCTTTGGTCCTTGGGGAAACACAGGTCACAAAGGGAACCATGAACGACCTTCCAATAGCCAAAACAAGCTTGAGAAAGAGCCGGGACAGAGGCGCCTCATCCACGGGTTTCACGCCATATCACAGAGCTGTGGTGTTGGCATGAAAATGGGCCGATGGGTGGGCCGAAAGAGAGAACCCAGAAATAAACTTATGCACAGAGCGTCGGATAATTTATAGCAGGGGAGGCAAGAAGATATACAGTGAGGGAAGGCAGGCTTGTCAGTACAGGGTATTGGGGAAACTCAATAGTCAGCCACATGAAGAAATAATAAAAAAAAACCACAACTGGGTGGCATTCTTTGTTGTTGTTGTTGTTGTTGTTGTTTTTTGGGGGGATCACACCCAGTAGCACTCAGGGGTTACTCCTGGCTCTATGCTCAGAAATTGCCCTGGCAGGCACGGGGGACCATATGGGATGCCTGGATTCGAACCACCATCCTTCTGCATGCAAGGCAAACGCTCCACCTCCATGCTATCTCTCTGGCCCCTGGGTGGCATTCTTGAACCATGCCCAGAATGGATTCAATCTGGACCTAAGACCCAAAACTCAACAACCCCTTAAGAGAAAACATAGGCTGTGAGTGAACTCTTTGCCATTGTTGCCTGGCAAGGATTTTTCCTTTTAATTGTATCCTAAAGGCATAGGACGAAACGAAAGCAAAAATTAACAAGGGGGCCGACATCAAAGAAAGTTAACTGCACAACAAAAGAGAACCATCAACAGAAGGAAAAAAGACGAAGTAGGGGCAGGAATATTTGCCAACCTCATAAGCCACACGGGGGGGTTCATATCACAAACATCTACTATCAGGATTCACCTAATTTGGGCCAGAGAGTTAATACTTGCCTTGCACCTGGCCCACCTGGGATGTGGGACTGAGCACCCCATATGGTCCCTTGAGCTGGCTAGGAGAGATTCCTGCTCCTCAGAGGCAGGAGTAAGCCCTGAGCACCAGCCAGGTGTGCGCCTCACAAAAAAAAGGAGTAGGGTCAGAGAGAGAGCATGGAGGTAGGGTGTTTGCCTTGAATGCAGAAGGACGGTGGTTTGAATCCTGGCATCCCATATGGTCCCCCAAGCCTGCCAGGAGTGATTTCTGAGCGTAGAACCAGGAGTAACCCCTGAGCACTGCTGGGTGTGATCCCCCAAAAATAGACAAAACAAAACAAAATAAGAGCCAGAGCTCAAAGGGTAAAAGCAATCAGATTACAATACGGGCAGGGACACTGCATAGACATTTTTTGTTTGTTTGGTTGGTTGTTTTTTTGAGGGTTGAGATCACACCTAGTGATGCTCAGAGGTTACTCCTGGCTCTGTGCTCAGGAATTGCTCCTGGCAGATTTGAGGGTCCCTATGGGATGCTGGGATCAAACCCAGGTCTGCCCAGGGTTGGCTGTGTGCAAGGCAAATTTCCCTACAGCTGTGTTATATAGCCAGCCTCCTCCATAGACATTTGTGTAGAGGACAGAGGTCGGAGAGGAAGAGAGGCCTTGAGGAGATGATGTAGATAAACCCCCCCAGAAAGCCCAGCTCCCCGAAATGAGTCGAGGTGACACCCATGGTGAGAACCAGAGAAGGGAACGAACGTCTGTCAGCCAGGTCTCAAGTTGGTTTCTGCCACTGGAGGAAGAGGGAGGTTCTGTCTTGCACATACCAAAATGGGTCCAACAGCCTCTGTCACCCAGTTCCCTGCAGGGTGTTTTTCTGTGGAAGCCACAGCATGGGGTCCACCCATGTGTCCAAGGACAGGTGGACAGGTGAGGGGGGACTTGGGGATATCCATGTGCACTCAGGGGTCATGGGGGAGCAGGGCATAGGATGGCACAGCCGGAAAGTGGCAAGCCAGCAGATCCTGGACTGCAGGTGACTTCTCTGTGCCCATCCGGGGTGCCGCGTGGCATCTCCTCTGCTGGCTTTCTGGGCGCACCGTGCCCAGCGGTCTTCTCTGGCCTCTCTCCACAGATCTCCTTCGACCTGGCCGAGTACACAGCTGACGTGGACGGCGTGGGCACGCTGCGCCTCCTGGACGCCATCCGGACCTGCGGCCTCATCCACTCCGTTCGGTTCTACCAGGCGTCCACCAGCGAGCTGTTCGGGAAGGTGCAGGAGGTGCCACAGAAGGAGACGACGCCCTTCTACCCGCGCTCGCCCTATGGTGAGCCTGGCCAGCCTGCATGCGTGTATATGTTTGTGTGTGTTTATGCATGTGCATATATGTGCTTGTGTGTGTCTGTGTGTGCTGTGCCATAATTCTGTTGACGTTTCATTGGGTGCGCTATGACGAACACTCAGATAGGGCTAAGGTGGCCAGACCTGTCCGGAAGCATCATGCCTTGGCTGGGTGCGGCCTCAGAGAAATTATCATCTTCTCAGGGGCCCCCTGATGAGGTTTTAGCTTCTCCCCTTTTTGCTCCATCAAAATCTCCTGATGCTTCAGAATCGAGCCCAAGGGAAAAGGGGTCCCACGCTTGCCCAGGTGGGGGAGACTGTTCACCCTGAGGGTCAGTGAGCAGGTTCCAAAGGCACCTGAATAGCAAGGTCCCCTGTTTTCCGTCAGCCCCTCAGGCCATCAGGAAGGGAGAGAGGCCTCAGTGGGGCCCATGTTCTGTGTTCTGACTTCCCAGGTGACAGAGGACACCTGAAAGCCAATGTGGGAAAAGGAATTGCTTCTGCTTCCTCATCGGCTCTTACACAGGGACTGGATTTGGGTTTTGTTTGTTTTGCTTCTATTTGGAGGCCATGTCTGTCATTGCTCAGGGGTCACTTATAGCTGTTTATTCAGGGATCACTCCTGGCAGGCTTTGGGGGGGACCCTATGGGATGCTGAGGATCGAACCCAGGTTGGCTTTGTGCAAGGCAAATGCCCTCCCTGCTCTGGCCCCTGATTTTGGTTCTTGACTTTTATTCTCTCTCTCTCTCTCTTTCTCTCTCTGTCTCTCTCTCTCTCCCCTCTCTTCTCTCTCTCTTCTCTCTACTCTCTCTCTGCTCTCTCTCCTCTCTCTCTCTCCTCTCTCTTCTCTCTCTCTCTCCTCTCTCTCTCTCCTCTCTCTTCTCTCTCTCTCTCTCTCTCTCTCTCTCTCTCTCTCTCTCTCTCTCGATCCCCTTCCCTTCATCACCTTTGGTTCCTCCATCCTCCTCCTCCCCACACAGCTCACTGAGTGACAGTTACAGTTTGGGTAGATGCACTTTTCCCTTAGCTGCTCCCCTGAGTGCCCCAACCCCTCCCCCATTTCCCTTTGTGATCTACCACCACCCCCTCAATCCCCCACCTCCTTCCTCCAATCCTGGTGCTCTTAGAGCCATGGACTCAGCATTGGAGCTTATTAGGGGTGATGCTGCCTATCCCCTCGCTCAATCTCTCCCTGGACCCCAGAAAAGTAAATTCGTCCATGATGTGGTTCTTTTCCCTTTGGCCAATTCTGTTCCCCATCTTCCACCTCAATTCCATCTTCAATGTGAGGGGATGTGTGGCTGCATTTTTCCCTTGTGTGGACTCAGCCTTCGGCCTTCCCATCCATCCCATTGGGGCTTCACGTCCGGGTCCTCCTTCCACAGGAAAAAAACATTTTGGGGCTCATTAAATGTGGGCTCAAAATGGCGGCCCTTTTAGGAGGAAGCTGATGGCTTTTCACCTCCTTTTCCCACAGGAGCAGCCAAGCTCTACGCCTACTGGATCGTGGTGAACTTCCGAGAGGCCTATAATCTCTTTGCTGTCAATGGCATTCTCTTCAACCACGAGAGCCCACGGAGAGGTGAGTAAGTGGAGGGTCCACCTCAGCTCTGGGGTCTCTGGGTTTAAGCCCGTCCCTGGCAGACCTCTGTGAAAGACCTGGAATCCCACCCACTGCAAATCATGGGTCAGTCTTTAGGCCTGTCTTGGCCCAAGGCAGCAGGTTCCATTGCACCAGGCGCCTGGGACTTCTGGCGCCTCGAGGGCCCCTGTGGGTCCCCAAGAAGGTGAGGGGTCATATGCTGCCAGGCCAGCCTGATTTCTGGAAGGTTCTTCCAGGGGAACCAGTATAGTTTGCACTTTGCCACAATTGGCTTCACTATAGGGTTTTCTTTGGGCCCCATTTACAGACATCTAGAAATGTCTATGTCTAGAGCATTCTGTGAACTAAATTAAACATATCTTATATTCACCTTCTTTCAATAGTTCTTTATTGTCTATATTTTATAGTTCTTATATTTACTTTGATATATTTTATTTTTTATATTTATTTTATGGTTCTAATATTTTATAGCTTTTATATTTACTTGTTTTTGTTTTCTTGATTTGGGGGCCACATAAGTGACACTCAGGAATTACTCCTAGCTCTGCACTCAGAAATCACTCCTGGAAGGCTCAGAGGACCATATGGGTTGCGGGCATTGAACTTGGATTGGCTGCATGCGAGGAAAAAGCCATAACTGCTGTGATATCACTCTGGCCCCCATTTCAAGTATTTCTTTTCCTTCTGGAAGGGAATCTTCATTCTCTTCAGGGTGTTGCCGATTTGTAGCTGTGACTATCACCGACTCACCCCACTCCCACCCCACCCGACCCCCGTGGCATGTGTGTTCGGTTGTAAATGAGAGTATTGAAATAAGACAAGGAATTCTCCATCACTCCTGATTTATGAAACAGGAGGCATCTTTGTGAAATGTGCTCTCTTCACAAATGAAAATATAACTGTATACTCTTAGGAGTTCAAAAAAAATCTTATTTTTGACATTTTGCTGATGTTCAGACCTTTAGCTGGAGGATAAATGAACAGTTCTTTGTTAAAAGCTGTTTCATACCCAACAAGTAGTCATGCATATAATTTTCCAGTGACCTTTCGCGTGACTATATAGCCACATAATTAAGCCAGAAGCTTGAAGAGTGATTTAAGTGACAGGTTTATAAAGGGATCTTCGGTGTAAATACAGTTTTAATTTATAATTATTGCAGGATGAAAATTCCCACGATAGACTGCCGAAGCATCAGCACTGTCAGATTGCCTTAACGAGCAGCCAGGAAGGTTTCTGTAATTAATTTTGTGGTTCTGGTTTCCTTAGCAGAAGGGAAAGGTGTGTGTGTTTGTGTGTGTGTGTGTGTGTGTGTGTGTGTGTGTGTGTGTGTGTGTGTGTGTAGGGGAGGATGGGGGAGATTAGCTCTGTTTCCTGGTGTGTTGTTTGGTGGACGAACCACTCAAGTGCTGCCAGGATCCATGCCACCTCACCCCTTGGCACAGCTGGTTCATGTACATTGGTGATGAGTGGATGGATGGACAGATGGATGGAAAAATAGATTCATGGGCAAATGGTGGGTGGAAATATTTTTTCATGAATGAATGGTGGGTAGAAAGATGGATAGATGGATGGACAGATGTTGTCAAATGGATTTATAGATGGATTAATGGTGGATGGAAATATGGATTCATGAATGAATGGTGTATGGATAGATGGATGGACAGATGGTGGATGGATTTATAGATGGGTGGATGGTAGGTGGAAATATGGATTCATGGATGAATGGTGGGTGGATGGTGGATGAATGGACAGATATTAAATGGATCTATAGATGGGTGCATGGTAGGTGGAAATATGGATTCATGGATGAATGGTGGGTGAATGGTGGATGGAAATATGGATTCATGGATGAACGGTGGGTGGATGGACAGACAGATGGTGGTCTCTCTCCTCACCAAGCCAAACCAAAACTTTTTTTTATTCTCCAGTACAAAGGGAACTGGGCAGGGGAGTGTCAAGTGAGACCAAGATGGGCTTTTACATACCAAAGGGATAAGTGAAAAGGAAAGAGGAAGTTGTTTTGTGGGTAAAATCAGGGTGTCCTTTAACAGGTCGATGTTGGACAGATTGAAGGATGGACGGAGGGTGGCTAGATAGATGCATGCGTAAAGTTCATGTTTCTGGATCAGATTGGGGTTGGAATTAGTTGTAGAATTAGATGATAAATTTAAATAGCTGTAGATTAGATGATGAACTTAAATATAATCCCACCTTCCAAACCAAAACCAAACACCCTCTCCTGGCCTTCCTCCTCATAAGATGTATTTTGGTGTCTGTCTTCACTAGGGCGTGGTGTCTGGAGAAAAGTGAGTTCCTCTCTTAAACTGACCTTAGGTCCTGACCTCAGTTTATCACTGCTTATCACTGCTCCAGAAACGTTCCCATTCCCTCATCCCAAGCCAGCATCTCATGTATCCAAGAAGGATCTTCCACCTGGGACTGATGAAAGAGTTTACCTTCAGCACAGCACACCTCTTGTTGGGTTTCATTAGGTTTCCGGAAATCAACATTTAGCTTTTGTATTTCACTGATAGGATCAATGACAAACAAGCAGAAGTCTGTGCTGATGAAGTAAGACTTATTTGCCAAGATAACTTTACAACATTTTCTTGAAATGCGAAAATTAATATTCACATGGCTATTATGTTCTATTATATTATTGCTTAGTCACAGTGAGCTATTAATTTTTAAGTAGATTCCTTGCCCAACTTCCTTGATGATAGGTCTGGGTTATATTTTACATCTCTGAGGCACTGCCCATTAGAAGCATTTGCTAGAAAGTTAGATTGAGATAAATGGAACGGACGGTTATTGCATCTGTCAGTAAAGCTTTAGTAAGCCTAAACTCAAGGCCAGGAGGATTTTAGAGAATAGGCTGATCCCTTTCTACTGGAGATTCCAGACTAAGAGTTCCAGTAAAGGCCCAAAATCTGGGTGAGAACTCCCAGCCTCAGATTTTTAGTTTCTCTGTTTTCTCCTGTGACAAAGTTTCATTGAAAAATCAGACATAGGGGCCAGAGAGATAGCATGGAGGTAGTGAGTTTGCCTTGCATGCAGAAGGATGGTGGTTTGAATCCTGGCATCCCACACGGTTCCCCGAGCCTGCCAGGAGCGATTTCTGAGTGTAGAGCCAGGAGTAACCCCTGAGCGCTGCCGGATGTGACCCCCAAAAAAAAATTCAGACATAGTAGGATGGAGAGATTTTTTCAGTGGATAAGGTATTTGCAAACAGCTAACCTGGGTTCCATCCCCAGCATCCTATTTTGTCCCCTGAGCACAGAAACAGGAGTCACCCCCCCCCAGCCAGGAGTGTGACTTCAAACAACAAAACTTAAAAAAAGAAACAAAATACAAATTTTTTTTTAAAAATCTGGCATAATAAGAATTAGAATGAGTAATTAACAGTTGAGATGGGGCCGGGCGGTGGCGCTAAAGGTAAGGTGCCTGCCTTCCCTGCGCTAGCCTTGGATGGACTGCGGTTCGATCCCCCGGTGTCCCATATGGTCCCCCAAGCCAGGAGCAACTTCTGAGCGCATAGCCAGGAGTAACCCCTGAGCGTCAACGGGTGTGGCCCAAAAACCAAAATAAATAAATAAATAAATAAATAAATAAATAAATAAATAAATAAATAAATAAAGAAATAAATAGAAGCGGAATCCCAGGACCATGTAGTAAAGGAAGCATGAAGGTTTGTTTGTAAATAATATTTTCAGCTACAGTGAACTGTAGCTGAGTTCCTGTTTGTAAATAATATTTTCAGCTACAGGTAACTGAGACCTTGGGTCTGGATCTTTAAGGACTTTCAATAACATACCTTTCAGTATGTTCTGTTTCCCAGCACATGCATGTACTAATTGAAAGTGACACCTAATTATGAAGTAAAAATTCATTCTGCGAATTCATTGAAAATGTGGAGAAAATTTGCCATGATCAAGCGTCGTCCCTGGCATCCCTCTGATTTATGGCGAACGTGCAGTGAGTTTATTTTCCTGGGCACGTTGAACCCTATTGTATGTCAGTGAGCGTCTCTTTGGCTCTGTTCCCACATGATCACAGACACTTTTTTCCCCCTAAAAGATTTGGTGGTAAATTCCAGTCACTTCTAGAGAATTAAAAGTCCCCAACCAGTTGAGCCCCATCTGATAGTGCTTTGTGAGGAATAGGAGCATTTTTTTTTAACCCTTCTGGCTACATGACAATCCACGAGAATGTCTGATGTTGAATAGCATAAGGAAGGACTTTTCTGGGGCCGGAGAGATAGCACGGAGGTAGGGCTTTTGCCTTGCATGCAGAAGGACGGTGGTTCGAATCCAGGCATCTCCTATGGTCCCCTGAGCCTGCCAGGAGCATTTTCTAAGTGTAGAGCCAGGAGCACTGCCTGAGCACTGCCGGGTGTGACCCAAAAATCCAAAAAGGAAAAAAAAGAAAGGAAGGACTTTTCTGTGTTGAGGTAGCCTGGACCAGAAGCCGTGAACTTGGTGGTCCCAGCCTGCCCACCATTCCCCAGCCCAACTCTCCACACACAGGCTTCCTGAGGCACAGCTACGCTGTCGTGTCCACGGGAACCCCGCAGTTGGCAGCGTCTGAACACTGATGGCCTAACTCCATAGCAGAAGCCGATTCTGCCCCAGCTTGGGCACAAAATTTTCAACTGTCTGTGGTGAAGATCATGTAGACAGAAGGAGGACCCTGACCACAGTTGGGTGTCCCAGACCAGAGACTCCCAGACCTATTTGTCCTGTCTCCCCATTTCTAGAATGAGAAACACAAAGAACACCCTCCTGAAATTCGCCTTCTTAAAGCAAACAAACAGAAAAAAAATTCCTCCCGTTGTGAGCTAGGGTTGTCACTGCCAACCCTCACGCTCATCCAGGCACCCCCAAGAGATCCTATCACGTGCAGTTTGGGATTCATTGACCTGATGAGTTTCTGATAAAGTCAGAGACTCAGGGAAGGTCCTTTGGTCTTTGGAGTGAGGTGGGAAATTGGCAGGTTGACCCAATTGTTTTCTCCTCTAAAAGACACAAATTAGCTCAGGTAAAGGTGGTATGACGTTTCAATGTTTAGCAGAAATAGTTGTAAGGGAAAAGGACTTCCATCGCATGGAGATAGAAATATGGTGTGAAGTAGGTAACTTGGACGATCACTAAGAAGTTGAGAAAAGAAACAAAGCCGTTGAACTAATCCCTAAATCATTTAAAATCCACTGGCTGGACAGGGAAGATAATACTGGGTTTAAGGCACTTGTTTACATGTGACTGAGCCAGGTTCGATTCACGACATCATGTGTGGTACCCCCTAACACCACCAGAAGTGATTCCTGAGCACCGGGATGGCTCCAAAATAATGACAGCAGGAAAAGCCAATGCAGCAAGATAAAAGTTATAAAGTGAATTTGAATGAACCACTCCTAACAGTTTAAGACTGGCTGTTTACAAAGTGACTTGTTATGTTCAGATACTCAATAGGTCCCTCTAAATCCGGTTTCCAGGGTCCCGACCAGTGGCGCAAGCGGTAAGGCATCCACCTTGTAAGCCTAGGACGGACCTTGGTTCGATTCCCTGGTGTCCCATATGGTCCCCCGAGCCAGGAGCGATTTCTGAGCGCATAGCTAGTAGTAAGCCCTGAGGGTCACCAGTTGTGGCCCCCAAACCAAAATCATAAATAAATAAAAATAAATCCCATTTCCAGAAGAAACCAGAGGTGGGTGGGAGTGGTAGTACAGCAAGGAGGGCATTTGCCTTACACACGACCAACCAGGTTCAATCCCCTGATATTCCATAAGGTTTCCTGAGTCGGGAATAAATCCTGAACATCACCGGGTGTGGTCCCAAATCAAACCAAACCAAACCCCCCAAAAAATAATCAAATGCACCTGTTTACACCCAATTTCTACCTCACAGCTGACCTTTCTGAGGCCCATGAACTTGTTGTGGTTTGGGGCTTCAGACTTCTTCAGCTTTTGGCTTCCATGCCAAGGATTTTGCTTCTGGAAATGTCTGGCCATTTATTATCTCAAATTAATCTTCCGATGATTAAAACCAGATCCTTGCGAACATGAGATACTGAAGTCAGAGTCACGTGTGGGAATCGGGGCTTCTAGATTATTCCCTCCACTGGGGCAGCTAACCTGAATCTCTCTAGGACAGTGGTGCTGGCTGCGGGCAGAGAGGTCTGAACAGCGTCTGGTAGGGAAGAACTGAGCATGTGGGAGAGCCTCCCAGGCCTGTAGGTCCCCAAGGACCACCCCTGCGCTCACTCTTTCTGTCAGGTTTTTCCATAGATACTAGAAGGAAAGTACTGGCAGAATAGGTCCCACATGGGCCAGAGTGATAGAGCACAGCGGGGAGGGTACTTTCCTTGCACATAGTCAACCTGGGCTTGATCCCATATCCCATACTGAGGAGTCCCTGAGTGAAGAGCCAGGAGTAACCCCAGAGTGCCACCGGGTGTGGCCAAATAAAAGTCAAAGAAGCAAAATACAAGGCTGCACACAAGAAGATTCCAGCCCTCAGCATTCAAGTCCACCTTGGGACTTGCCCCAAGTGAAGGGCACCCCGAAATCTAAGGACCCTCCTGAGAGCTCTGCTCCTCTCTTGACCAGTGGGGGCTGAAGACTCAAAATCAGGGACGCCCTGATCAGCAGAAGCAAATCAAGGCCGGGCCTGGCAGTCTCCACATCACCTACACTGTTGGTTTGTTTTGTCAGGTCAGTGAATAATGACAGTGCTGGGAGTTCTGATGACAGTAGAGACGAGTGTATCTCTCAACATGAGGCTTGGGGCCAACTGGTAGCATGGTGGTGGTGGGGAGTCATAGGAAGGAAACTGGCCGGAAGATGGGTCACAGCCAGAGAAAGGTTAAGAACCATGATTATGAGGCCGGAGAGATAGCATGGAGGTAAGGCACTTGCCTTGAATGCAGAAGGTCAGTGGTTCGAATCCAGCATCCCACATGGTCTCCTGAGCTTGCCAGGAGCGATTTCTGAGTGTAGAGCCAGGAAGAACCCCTGAGTGATGCCGAGTGTGACCCAAAAACAAAAAAGAACCATGATCAGAGTGAGATAGGATCAGATTGAGACATGGTCAGTGAACCATTATTCAGTCAACCATGGCCAAAATGAACCGATGATCATAGTCAACCATTGGTCAATCAACCATGGCCAAAGTGAACCATTGGCCAGAGTCAACCATTGATCACAGTCAATCATGGTCAGACTAATCCATGCTTGCTGTCATCTCCCAAGAGTGTGAGAACCCTGTTTTGGAAAAATGTCCTTTACCCAAGTTCTTTTCCTGGAAGATGTTGGCTTTTGGGGCTGGGCAGTGTTTTCAGGGCTCAGAGAACCCAGGATGCAAGTGAAGTCTCTGGAAGCTTTTTTATTTCATCCTTGCAGCCGGGAAGCATTTTTTTTCTCTCTGAGTTTGCTTCTCCAAACAATGCACAAATTCTCCCATGTAAAAATGTATTAATGGTCTTAAACAGACTGTCCGCATCCTCAGGCTAACGAGTAACCCTCAATCACGCTGCTATCGAAATATCAGAGGAAAGAGACAGTTCAGCAGCCCCAGAGATGCCTCTGGGGTTCCCGGTCCTGCTGGTACTGGGCGGGTTTTTCAGGGGCCCGTCAGCACCCACTTTTACTGACAGAGACTTGGAGCGGCTGTTGTGAAACAAGGATGAGGTCAGAGTTGGGGGGGGGGGGCGGGCAGGTTTACACAATGTAGATGTCTGGGAGTGGATGGATGGCCGGTCTCCACTCACAGTGACCTCCAGCAGGTTCCAAGGTGCACCCCTCACTCCTGACCCTGACCTCACCCACATTGCTGCCCTGATCATCAGCTGGCAGAGCCCACAGTTGGCTAGGCACTTGGGCAGACCCCAGAACCACCTACTTGCCTACGTCGTCCCTCCCCATACGGTAGATGGACCAGACTGGTCCCGGGAACCACAGAGGGACTTTGAGGTTCTCTGCCGGAGCGTCTGAAGCCAGCCAGTCTGCCCACATGACACCCCAGCAGGGTCCCCCACCCCCCGAAACCACTCTCAGGAAGGGCACCTGGCAGCCCTGAGCTGCTGTTCCTCTCTGCCTCCTGCTCTCAGTCCCAGCCCCTTGTGCAGGCAGTCCTGCTCTGGGCCTCCCTTTCTGTGCTGGGCCCTTCCAAGCCTGACCCAGTGTCCGAGCCCCACTGCTGGGACTCAGCAGTGCCCACTTGCACGGGCCCAACCCGGTCTGAAATTTGGATTCCCCCCCCCCCCCCCTACACACACACTTGTTTCTGGCTCTATGCTCAGGGATTATGCTTGGTGGTGCTCAGAACTTACCCCTACCTGGCTCAGTGCTTAGAATTTACTCATAACTCTGTGCTCAGGGATTACTCCTCGCTCAGTACTCTGGGATCAATTCTCTGGGTACTCAGGACTTACTTCTGGCTCTGTGCTCAGGGATCACTCCTGGTAGTGCTCAGGGGTCCCTGTGCGGTGATGGAATGGAACCAGGCTTAGTCACTTGGAGGGTTGGTCCTTCCCCCTCTTATTCCTTCTCTCTACCCCCAAGTTATGATTTTGGGTGGAAAACTGAGACGGTGGTTACGGTGACATGGAGAAATGTAGGTTCAGTACAGAATTAACCAAGTCTCCTCGACAGCCCTTCCTGAAGCGCGTTGGGTGTGTTCCCTAGTGGATACTGAATTAGGGGGAGGAGGAAAATTGGGGTGAGCGCAGCAGAGGGATGACAGGTTCCTAGTGTAGGGCTCCGAAATATCTTTGAAACATTCACAAAATCTTTCAGTGTTTTCAAAAGGGATTCTCTTTTGTTGTTACTTTTTTTTTGTTTTGTTTCGTTTTTTGTTTGTGGGGTGGAGGGCAAGTCACGGTTTCTGTTTTTGTTTTTGTTTTTTTTTTTGGGGGGAGAGTCACACCCAGCAGTGCTTTGGGCTTATTCCTGGCTCTGTGCTCAGAAATTACTCCTGTTAGGCCTGGAGGACCATATGGGATACCAGGGATCGAAACCAGATCAGCTTTGTACAAGCCAAGCTTTCTCCAGTGTACTGTCTCTCCGGCCCCTACCCACGCACACTTTTAATGGGCTCAAATTGGGGTGTGGACGTTTTGCACAGCTTAGATGCAAGCCCAGAGCTGACACCTGCTTCGTGAGTGGCCAGTCCAGTTTCAGTTCCGAACCTCGGTTTGCTCATCCATAGAAGGGGCTTCTCAGTTCTGGGCTTGGAGGAAGTAGTGAACGTGAAGTGATTTTCCTGTGGTGATTATCCGCCTCCCCCGACTGATAATCAAGGGGGAAATTAATGAAGGGAGAGGTGAATTGTGTTTCCTGTCCAGATAAAGCTGGTCTGTTTTGCCGGGCTCTGTAATTGGTAATTAGGGCTGATAAGGCGCCTTGAGTAGAATCTGAGGAGAGGGAGCAGGAGGGCGGGACTGGGGCTGATTGGCACTTCTGCTGTGCGTGTAGGGGTGTGGGTGGGGGTCCAGTTCCTGGGACTTGAGTGGAACTGGAGTTTCCCGGGACCCTATGCTGCCCGGGCTCACTCGTATAGATACGAATATGAAAATACTCATACACTATGCCTTGAAGACCAACCCCAGTATATAGCCTGGGGGTGCTGCCTCGAAGGAAGCAGGCAGGAAATTCTTCTGTCCCCCAATAGGTACTTGACCTTTAGACCTTGTTTGCTAGTTTGGTTCGAAACATCGGCCACAAGGGAGAGCAGCCAGGCAGTGAGATGAGACCTTAGGCCTGATCTGCTCTCGTGTGTGTGTGTGTGTGTGTGTGTGTGTGTGTGTGTGTGTGTGTGTGTGTGTGTCTGCCTGCCTGTCTGTCTTTGTGTGCCTATATTGTATTTGTCTCGGTGTGGTGTCTATGTCTATGTGTGTGAGCATCACACACTGGAAGGCGCTTCAGGCATGCACTTTGCCTCCCCATCATCTCCTGGGCCCTTTTTTGTTATTTTTCCTGAAGTCTGTGAGACTGGACCTAGAAACTGGGGGATCCTCCTCTGGGGATCAGATTACAGAGGGAGCCTGTGAGTCTGGAAACATCCAGGGGCTGTGGGGGAGAAGCCTGGTGCCCAGCCCTACTCCCCACCAGCACCAAGGGCCCCTCCCCAGCTCTCGCATCTGTGAGATGTGATTGGAGCACTTGGAGAGGAGAGTTTTGCTGATGTTGCCCATGACCTTGGTTCCTCCCCGGAGCTGATGCCAAGGGCATGAGGCCTCTGCCTGCAGGCCCAGGGCTGATTTACCATTTCTCCAGCCACTCTGGGACTGTTGGGACACAAGCTTGGGGGAGGGGGGTGCGAGTCAGCAGAAATCAGCCTTAATGCCCCATGACCTTCCCCCTCCCAGACCCAGGCTGGCGGAACCCACTACCTAACGAATACATCGGGCAAGTCCCACTGGGTCTTCCTGAACTTGAGGCTCAACAGACCTTTCCTCCGGCCCCCGTAAAGTCCAGGTTTCACGAGCGTTTCCAGGAATTGTTCTCCAGGCTTTCCTGGCCCAGACAGACCCTGGCTGGGGACGGGGACCACCAGCTTTCCCAGCCCCGCTGCCGGCTGACTGTTGGTGCTTTGTCTGAGGGGCCAGCGCTCTCACAGCCCAACTTTACAAATGTTTCTGAGTTGAAAGTTCTTCTCTGGGTGGAGAGGCAGGACTTGGGGAGGGGGGGTCAGAGTAACCCGGAATGAGATTCGATCCCGAAAGGAAAGGGCTTGCTGCTCCAGTCACCCAGAACTGTCTTGGGAGAGGGAAGAGGCTCAAAGTCCCACGCCCACCCACCCCTGTGTTAAAGAAACATAGGTGAGGGGGGCTCGAGACATAGCCAGGACCTAAGGAGCCTGTTTGACATGCAGCCCACCTGGATGTGATCCTTGGCACCCCTAAGTTCCCCCTGAGCCCATCAGGAGTGAGCCCTGTACATATAGCCAAGAGTAAGCTCTGAACTTACTCCTACCAGGTATAACCCAAAAGCCAAACAAATATTTTAGCAAATGGTATTCAGTTATTTTTTAAATATATATTTTATTTAAACAACTTGATTACATACATGATTGTGTTTAGGTTTCAGCAGTGTAAAGAACACCACCCATCACCAGTGCAACATTCCCATCTCCAATGTCCCAAATCTCCCTCCTCCCCACCTGACCCCCACCTGTACTCTAGACAGGCTTTCTATTTCCCTCATACATTCTCATTGTTAGGATAGTTCACAATGTAGTTATTTCTCTAAGTAAACTCATCCCTGTTTGTGGTGAGCTTCATGAGGTGGGCTGTAACTTCCAGCCCTCCTCTCTTTTGTGTCTGAAAATTATTATTGCAAGAATGTCTTTCATTTTCTTAAAACCCATAAATGAGTGAGACCATTCTGCGTCTTTCTCTCTCTCTCTGACTTATTTCACTCAGCATAATAGATTCCATGTATAGGAAAATTACATGTATAGGAAATTACATGTATAAATTACATGTATAGGAAAATTTCATGACTTAATTTCTCCTGACAGCTGCATAATATTCTATTGTGTATATGTACCACAGTTTCTTTAGCCATTCATCTGTTGAAAGGTATCTTGACTGTTTCCAGAGTCTTGCTATGGTAAATAGTGCTGCAATGAATATAGGGGTAAGGAAGGGATTTTTGTATTGTATTTTTGTGTTCCTCGGGTATATTCCTAGGAGTGGTATAGCTGGATCATATGGGAGCTTGATTTCCAGTTCTTGGAGGAATCTCCATATTGCTTTCCATAAAGGTTGAACTAGACGGCATTCCCACCAGCAGTGGATAAGAGTTCCTTTCTCTCCACATCCCCGCCAACACTGCTTGTTCTCATTCTTTGTGATGTGTGCCAATCTCTGTGCTGTGAGGTGGTACTTCATAGTTGTTTTGATTTGCATCTCCCTCATGATTAGTGATGTGGAGCATTTTTTTCATGTGTCTTTTGGCCATTTGTATTTCTTCTTTGTCAAAGTGTCTGTCCATTTCTTCTCCCCATTTTTTGATGGGATTAGATATTTTTTTCTTGGAAAGTTCTGTCAGTGCCCTGTATATTTTGGAGATTAGCCCCTTATCTGATGGTGATCAGTGGGTAAATAGTTTCTCCCATTCAGTTGGGTGCTCTTGTATCCTGGGCGCTATTTTCTTTGAGGTGCAGAAGCTTCTCAGCATAATATATTCCCATCTGTTAATCTCTGCTTTCACTTACTTGGAGAGTGCAGTTTCCTCCTTGAAGATGCCTGTAGTCTCAATGTCCTGCAGTATTTTGCCTATGTGTTGTTCTGTATATCTCATGGTTTCGGGTCTGATATCGAGGTCTTTCTTCCATTTGGATTTTAGCTTCGTACATGAGGTTAACTGGGGGTCTAAGTTCAAGTTCAATTTTTTGCAAGTGGCTAGCCGGTTGTGCCAACACCACTTGTTGAAGAGGCTTTCTTTGCTCCATTTAGGATTTCTTGCTCCTTTATCAAAAATTAGGTGATTGTATATCTGGAGAACATTCTCTGAGTATTCAAGCCTATTCCACTAATCTGAGGTCCTGTCTTTATTCCAATACCATGCTGTTTTGATAACTATCACTTTGTAGTAAAGTTTAAAGTTGGAAAAAGTAATTCCCCCTATATTCTTTTTCCCAATGATTGCTTTAGCTATTCTAAGGTGTTTATTGTTCCAAATGAATTTCAAAAGTGCCTGATCCACTTCTTTGAAGAATGTCATGGGTATCTTTAGAGGGATTGCATTAAATCTGTACAATGCTTTGGGGAGTATTGCCATTTTGATGATGTTAATCCTGCCAATCCATGAACAGGGTATGTGTTTCCATTTCCGCCTGTCCTATCTTACTTCTTGTAGCAGAGTTTTATAGTTTTCTTTGTATAGGTCCTTCACATTTTTAGTCAAGTTGATTCCAAGATATTTGAGTTTGTGTGGCACTATTGTCAATGGGGTTGTTTTCTTAATGTCCATTTCTTCCCTATTATTATTGGTGTATAGAAAGGTCATTGATTTTTGTCGGTTAATTTTGTAACCTGCCACATTGCTATATGAGTTTATTATTTTTAGAAGCTTTTTGATATAGTCTTTAGGGTTTTCTAAGTAGAGTATCATGTTGGCTGTAAACAATGAGAGCTTGACTTCTTCCTTTTCTATCTGGATTCTCTTGATATCTTTTTCTTGCCTGATCCCTATAGCAAGAACTTCCAGTACTATGTTGAAGAGGAATGGTGAGAGTGGACAGCCTTGTCTTGTGCCAGAATTTAGAGGGAAGGCTTTTAGTTTTTCTCCACTGAGGACAATATTTGCCTCTGGCTTGTGGAAGATGGCCTTAACTATATTGAGAAAGGTTCCTTCTGTTCCCATCTTGCTGAGAGTTTTGATCAAGAATGGATGTTGGACCTTATCAAATGCTTTCTCTGTGTCTATTGATATGATCATGTGATTTTTATTTTTCTTGTTGTTGATGTTGTGTATTATGTTGATAGATTTATGGATGTTAAACCAGCCTTGCATTCCTGGGATGAAACCTACTTGATCATAGTGGATGATCTTCTTAATGAGGCATTGAATCCTTTTTGCCAGGATTTTGTTGAGGATCTTTGCATCTGTGTTCATCAGCGATATTGGTCTGTAATTTTCTTTTTTTGTAGCATCTCTGTCTGGTTTAGGTATCAAGGTGATGTTGACTTCATAAAAACTATTTGGAAGTGTTCCTGTTTTTTCGATTTCATGAAGGAGTCTTGCCAGGATTGGTAGTAGTTCCTCTTGAAAGGTTTGAAAGAATTCATTAGTGAATCCATCTGGGCCTGGGCTTTTGTTTTTGGGCAGACATTTGATTACTGTCTTAATTTCCTCAGTAGTGATGGGGGTGTTTAGATATGCTACATCCTCTTCATTCAACCATGGAAGATTTTAAGAGTCCAAGAATTTATCCATTTCTTCCAGGTTCTCATTTTTAGTGGCATAGAGTTTCTCAAAGTAGTTTCTGATTACCCTTTGAATCTCTGCCATATCAGTAGTGATCTCTCTTTTTTCATTCCTAATATGAGTTATCAAGTTTCTCTCTCTCTCTCTCTCTCTCTCTCTCTCTCTCTCTCTCTCTCTCTCTCTCTCTGTTAGTTTTGCTAGTGGTCTATCAATCTTGTTTATTTTTTCAAAGAACCAAATTCTGCTTTCGTTGATCTTTCAGATTTTTTTTCGTGTTTCCACTTCATTGATTTCTGCTCACAGCTTTGTTATTTCCTTCTGTCTCCCTATTTTTGTTTCCTTTAGTTGAGTACTTTCTTATTCTATGAGCTGCGTCATTAAGCTATTCATGTATGCCCCTTCTAATTTCCTGATGTGTGCTTGCAAAGCTATAAATTTTCCTCTCAGTACCACTTTTGCTGTGTCCCATAGGTTCTGATAGTTTGTGTCTCCATTGTCATTTGTTTTCAGGAAGGTTTTGATTTTCTTTTTGATTTCATCTTGGACCCACTGGTTATTCAGTATTAGGCTGTTTAACTTCCAGGTATTAAAGTTTTTCTTCTGTGTTCCTTTCTGGTTCACCTATAATTTCTGGGCCTTGTGGTCAGCGAAGGTAGCCTACACAATTTCTATCCTCTTGATATTATGGAGGTATGTTTTATGTGTTAGCATGTAGTCTATCCTGGAGAATGTCTCTTGTACATTAGAGAAGAATGTGTATCCAGATTTCTGGGGGTGGTGTGTCCTATATATATCAACTAAGTCTCTTTCTTCCATTTCTCTTTTCAGGTCTAGTATATTCTTTGTTTGTTTATTTGTTTGTTTGTTTGGTTGGTTTTAGGCCCCACCCGGCTTTGCTCAGGGGTTACTCCTGGCTGTCTGCTTAGAAATAGCTCCTGGCAGGCACGGGGGACCATATGGGACACCGGGATTCGAACCAACCACCTTTCAAACACCGCTGTGCTATCTCTCCGGGCCCTCTAGTATATTCTTGTTGGGTTTCAGTCTGGTTGACCTATCAAGTGTTGAAAATGCCGTGTTGAGGTCTCCCACAATTATTGTGTTGTTATTGATATTATTTTATTTTATTTTTTTTGTGGCTTTTGGGTCACACCTGGCAGTACTCAGGGGTTACTCCTGGCTCCATGCTCAGAAATTGCTCCTGGCAGGCATGGGCGACCATATGGGACGCCGGGATTCGAACCGATGACCTTCTGCATGAAAGGCAAACGCCTTACCTCCATGCCATCTCTCTGGCCCCTATTGATATTATTTTTAAGATTTGTCAACAATTGTATTAAATATTTTGCTGGGCCCTCATTCGGTGCATATATGTTTAGGAGAGTGATTTCTTCCTGCTGTACATATCCCTTGTTTAATACAAAATGTCCATCTTTGTCCCTTACAACTTTCCTGAGTATAAAGTTTGCATCATCTGAAATTAGTATGGCCACAACAGCTTTTTTATGGGTGTTGTTTGCTTGGATATTTTCCTCCAGCCTTTTATTTTGAGTCAATGTTTGTTCTGACTATTCAGGTGTGTTTCTTGTAGGCAGCAGAAGGTTGGATTGAGTTTTTTGATCCATTTAGCCACTCTGTGTCTCTTAACTGGTGCATTTAGTCCATTGACATTGAGAGAAATAATTGTCCTGGGATTTAGTGCTATCTTTATATCAAAGTTTGGTGTGTCTGTTGGCCAGTCTTTTTTTTTTTTTTTTTGGTTTTTGGGCCACACCCGGTGACGCTCAGGGGTTATTTCTGGCTATGCACTCAGAAGTCGCTCCTGGCTTGGGGGACCATATGGGGCACCGGGGGATTGAACCGTGGTCCGTCCTAGGCTAGTGCAGGCAAGGCAGGCACCTTACCTCTAGCGCCACCGCCTGGCCCTGTTGGCCAGTCTTGTCTTAAAGTAGGTCTTTCAGTTTTTCTTTTGAGACTGGTTTTGAGTCTGTACAGTTTCTGAGCTGTTGTTTGTCTGTGAAACCCATTTGATGCTCAGGGGTTACTCCTGGCTAAGCACTCAGAAATTGCTCCTGGCTTGGGTAGAACCATATGGGATGCCGGGGGATCGAACCGTAGTCCTTCCTTGGCTAGCACTTGCAAGGCAGACACCTTACCTCTAGAGCCACCTCGCCGGCCCTTTTAATGATGTTCTTGACCATTGATTCTTCCTGGAGATTTTCTTCCTGGGTCTCTGGGACTCCATTGATTCTTAAGTTGTTTCTGTTGAACTTATCATAGACTTCTATTTTCATCTGTTCCCATTCTTTGAGTAATTTTTCCATTGTTTGATCATTTGCTTTAAGGCTTTTTTCCAATATCTTCTGCTGTATGGAGTTGTTATTCATCTCATCTTCCAGTGTACTAATTCTATCCTCAGCTGCTGTTAACTCGTGGGAAAGCTCATCCATGTTTTTCTTCAATTCATCTACTGAGTTTTTCAGACCTGTTATTTGACCTGAAATTTCAGTTTGGAGTTTTCTCATTTCTATCTTCATATTCTCTTGGTTCTTATTAGTGTTCTCTTCTATACTTTCTTTGAGTTCTTTGAACATCTTCCATATTTCGACTCTAAACTCCTTTCTGAGAGACTGACTAGTTGGTTGGCTGTGTTCTGGTCATCTGAATTGCCGTCTTCATTCTCTATGTCTGGTACTGGCCTGCATTGTTTCCCCATTGTCACACTTGTATTGTGGGTTTTTCTACATGTTGTGGTTGTATTCATTGGCTAAATGATGTGCGCTGCCGAGTAGTGAAGTGGAGAGGCCACACTCCTCTGGCTCCTCCCTCTCTGGGCATATCAACTCAACTCCAGGGAAGGCTAGCCGTGTGCAGATGAAGCCACACACAGGATGAAATCAGGCCAAGAATGCAGCACAGCACAGGAGACAGTCAGAGATAGGTGCTGACATCTGAGTTCCAGCTGAGTTCAGCGGCTTCCCCCTTTCTGGGCGTATCAACTCCGGTATTCAGTTATTAACATCTTAAATAATTCTACCAAACCTGTATGGTATCTTTTTTTTTTTCTTGAGACACACTAAGGGCGCCACTAAGGGTTTATTCCTGCTCTGTGCTCAGAAATTGCTTCTGGGAGGTACGGGGGAATATATGGGATGCCAGAATTTGAACCAATGTCGGTTCTAGGTTGGCCTCTTTCAAGGCAAACACCCTACCACTGTGCTTTCTCTAGCCCAGAAATCTATTTTTTTTCTATTGCTTTAATGTAAGCACCATGGCTACAAAATTGTTTATTGTTGGTTTTCTATTATCCCATGCACATCAGCCTTCACCACCAGCGCATCATTCCCGCCATTGATTTTCCCATTTCCCATTCCTCTATCACCCTGCCTGTCTCTATGTCTTTGGGGTAGGCAATTTGCTTCTCTCTCTCTCTCCTCTCTCTCTACCTCTCTCTCTCTCCACTCTCACTCTTTCTCATTTCCCTCTCTCTTTCCCCCCTCTCTGCCTTTCCCTCTCTCTATTCTTTTCCCCCCTCTCTCTTTCTCTGTCTTTCTTTCTCTGTGTGTCTGTCTGTTTGTCTCTCTCTCTGCATGGTGGTTTGCTTTATTGTCAGTGAGGGGTGCCTTGAGGTGCTTAAAGGGGAGAAAGGGAGATCTTTTGAATTGGAAAAAAAAAGGAAAAGAAACATCCATTGGGGAAGAAGAAGTTGCCCAGTGGCTGAGGGGTGCAGGGTGGCTGGGACAAGACTATCGAATCCACAAACAGTTCCCATTCTGATGAGTGTTGAACTACTTTTTTTGTTTGTTTGTTTTGGGGCAACACCTGGTGACGCTTAGGGGTTACTTCTGGCTATGTGCTCAGAAATTGCTCCTGGCTTGGGGGATGGTATGGGATGCCAGGGGAGCAAACCTCAGTCTGTCCTAGGCTAATGCTACCACTCCAGCCCCATTTTAAACCACTTTTAGATGTTGGAACATTGTGACCCAAAGGCGAGCAAGAAAAGGAAAGAGAAAGAAAGGTCGGTGAGGATCAGCAAGGAATCCCCTCTGACCCTGGGGCCTCTGAAACCCTAACCCTGAGCTTGTACAAAAAGAAACAAACCCCCAGCATGCACACACCACCTCCTGGTTATGGGGTGCAACAAGTTTTTTTGTTGGGGCCAGGATGTAACAACACAATTGAGGGGCTGGGGAGATAGCACAGCAGTAGGCCATTTGCCTTGCACATAGACGACCCAGGACAGACCCAGGTTTGATCCCCAGCGTCCCATTTGGTCTCCTGAGCCTGCCAGCAGCGATTTGTGAGCACAGAGCTCACCCCCCCAAAAAAAGTCCACAATCAGTGGTGTAGGCAGCAAACCTAGCTTGATCATGGGCACTGGATAGGAAGTCCTCACCCCACCCCCAATAGCAAACCAATAGCAAACCCCGCTTAGAGTGTGACCCCCAAACAAGGAAACCATGAGCACCCTTGGAACAGTACTCTTGTGAGTACATAATCTCCCCTCCAACCTTTTCCAGAACCTTCTCCCCACCCCCATCACACACCCCTCAGAAATCCTGGGAAGACTTGTGGCCCCCGATCCTATAGGCACGCCCAGGCCCTCTGACTTGTGGCATGCTTGGTAGGACTCTGAGAGTGCGCAGATGTCAGTCCGCACCGTTAGGTACACACACACACACACACACACACACACACACACACACACACACACACACACACACACACACACATTCTCATGGGGTCACCCACCTCCTCGTCAGCTGGCTGACCCCTGACCAGCACCACGTTGGCCAGCTCGTCCAGGAACCACCTTCTGTTTTCTCACTCGCTGCCCGCCTTGGTGGTCCAGACCAGGGTCGGGCCTGGGAATCCCACCCGCGTGTCAATGGATCCCAAATGTGCCCTTTCATCCATGCCCCCCACGGACCGGCCGGGCCGTAGCCGCTCCCTCACCCTGTCACCGTGATTGAGAGATTCTCGGTTTATGACTTCCTGGAGCTAACGGCCAAGGCCCCCCCAATCAACCCAGAGGTTTGGAATAACATGGAGGCCCATGGGGGCGCCGGAGGCTGTAGCCATGCAGGGTATAGGGTTCAGGGCTTGGAAGTCTGGGTGCCTGTCCTTCCCCCCACCAGGGGGAATTCAGTCTTGAGGTGTCTTCTTTTGTTTTGGGGCCACACCCGGAGATACTCAGGGCTCACTCAGTCCTAATGATGCTCGGGGGAACCATATGGAATTCTGGGGATCGAACCCTGATCAGCTGCACACAAACCAATGTCCTCCCTGCTGTGCTATTGCTCTGGCTTTTTTGGGGGGAGGCACACCAGGGCTCGGGGACTCTATGCAGTGCTGGGGTTCACACCCAGATTGCCCATATGCCAGGCCAGGGTTTTTTTTTTTTAATTATGTTATTTTATTTTATTTTGTTTTTTGGGGTGGGTTTTTTGTTTGTTTGTTTGTTTGGTTGGTTGGTTGGTTTTTGGGCTACACCCGATGGTGCTCAGGTTTTACTCCTAGCTCTGCTCCACGAATCACTCCCGATGGGCTCTGGGGGACCCTCTGGAATGTCGGGGATCCATAGAGGGAACTTGTTTTGAATTTGCCCCACCAGAAGGGGGTGTTGCTGGGATCTGGTGGGTACCTCCAAATGTTGTCGCAGTACACAGGTCAATAGAAAGGCAATATTGTCCAGGCTCCAGTGTCCAGAGCAGCAGAGCAGAGGGACCCCGAAATAAGGGTCTGTGCAATTTATTGAACTTCCCTCCAGATTGCAGAGAGCAGTGAGGTCTGAGCCTCACCCGGCAACAAGCCCTTAGCTCTCTCCAGCACATCACACACCCCACAGCGCAGCCTGAAAGGCCTGTTGTCGGGCCACCCCAGCCGCACCCCGAGTCCCCGCAGCTAAATGGTGTTGTTCTTGGCAGGAGTGGGAGCCCGGGCGGCCCCTCTCTCTGATCTCCATCGTGCTCAGTCAGCCGTGACCTCCCATGGCCCCCTTCCCGCTGCACCCTGTCTGTGGGGCAGGACCCCAGCCCCTGCCTCCCAGGGTCGCTTGGGGTTCAGGGAAACGGGAACCAGCTCTCTGTCCCTATATGCAGCAGCCACACGCTTTGAAGCTTTATCTGCCTCAAGCAGGAAAAAAAAATCTCACTCTGAAGGATTTCAGTGGGCTGGGGCTGTGCTCAGGGCTTACTCCTGGCTCTGTGCTCAGGGATCTTGCCTGATCATGATCGGGGGTACCCTATAGGGTGCTGGGGATCAAACCCAGGTGGACCACGTGCAAGGCAAACGCCTTCCCCACTGCAGGCTGTTCTGTGGCTCAGCCCCAGGGGATGTGATTTTTATTATTGATGCGGCGGCAGCTTCAAGGGTGGCTGGTTGGATGCTGAGGTGGGTCATGAGGCGTGTGTGTGTGTGAATAGTTTGTGCTTACAAACTCATGCACACAGAGACACACACATTCAACTCACATCCACACATAGTCATAGCCACAGGTATGTATTCACGCAGTCACATACATACTCACAGCTATAGACTCATATGCTTACACCCACACGGACACACTCACATTTTAGACATTCACCCCCATTTACACACTCAGATGCACACTTATCCACAACTCAGACACACACACAGTCACACACATTCCCACGTGCAGTCACTCATTTCACACACTCGCTCACACATATACTCGATAGCTTCCCAGGAGTTCCCCTGCCCACATGTGGACAGAAGCATGAGAGAAAAGAACAGGACAGAGACATCACAGGGTTCGGGCACTTCATCTGTCTCGCGTGAGGCCCATCCTGGATCCCCCCTGGCACCATAAATGGGCCAGGAACCAACTCTACCCTCTAAAGATGCTCTGACTCCATTCAAATTCATCGCCCTACCCCCCTTTCTAAGCTAGTGATGAGGTGAGGAGCCCCCTTTCTTCACCTTCCCCCCAACACTAGTCTACGTTGATCTCAGATAGCTCCCCACACTCCTGGCAATGAAGTGTCTTCTCTTCACCCACTGGTGTTTCCTTGAAGATAAGACACTTTCCTGAGCTGCCTGTTAGACCTTCTCTGGACAAGAGTCTCCTCGGGTTTTTGGCTTTTTTTCAATTATTCTTCATTATTGTTTTCTTTTGGAGCCACACCGAACAGTGCTCAGGACTCACTCCCGGTTCTGTCTGTGCTCAGTGATCCCGCCTGGCAGAGTTTGGGGGACATTAGCAGCATACCAGGGAGATGGAGCCCAAGTTGGCTGAGTGCAAAGCAAGCATCTTTCCGAGGTCCTGTCTTAGTGGGCCTCGTGGAAATCACTGTCCCTTGGAAATCCTCTTTGCTTCCTTGCAAGTGTTCTGGGATGCACCGAAGTTCTCTTCAGGTTTGCTGAAGTTTTTTGTGCATCCCTCTGTTGGGAGGCGGGTTCTTTGAGTTTGGCTGGATGGTCCGCAAAAGCTTGGCCCATCCAAGGCCAAGAAGATTTCTCCTGTTTTTCAGTCAATTGTGTAGATGTTCTTCTCTCCGCTAGGAGCCTTGATGGTGTTAGGGTACGGGTATACCCACCTAAATTCGGGTTTATAGTTCTTCATGACACGGTGCTGGAATTTTTTCACCAAAAATAGCCATTTCCCGTGATCTATTTCAGCATCTTTGTTCAGAAGCCAGTTCACCATAAATGTAATGGCTTTTTTGTTCGTTTGTTTTGTTTTAACTCCATTCAATCTACCCACTCTCCTTATCCCAGTTCACACATACAAATTCAGAAATTATATTTTCTAACCGGTCAGTGCACTTCTCTGACTTTTAGAGATTAGCTGTTCTCAGTCTGTTGATTTTCCCTGTGGGATTTTAGGATCAGCTAATTAATTTCTGCATTCCCCACTCCTAAAAACAAAATTAAAAAGCCAAGCAGAATTTTTTGTGAGGGGTTGCACTAAATCTGTAGAAGGAGGATAGCACCTCCCTCCTGCATTGTTTCACCCAAGCCCACAAACAGAGTCTTTTCACATTTCCATCCCCTCTCCTCTTTTCCACCACAATGATTTTGTAGCACTCTAAAAGTGAGATGTGCTTTTGGGGGGGGCGTGAAAGATGTCCCCCCATCCTCTCTCCTCTTCAGTGCTATTGTAAATGGAGCCACTCTCTTCATTCTTCAAATGAATTTTGTTTTGTTTTGTTTTGGGGCCACACCCGGTGACGCTCAGGGGTTACTACTGGCTATATGCTCAGAAATTGCTCCTGGCTTGGGGGACCGTATGGGATGCTGGGGATCGAACCCAGGTCTGTCCTGGGTCAGCTGTGCCATCGCTCCAACCCCCTCTTCAAATGAATTTGAAAAGTGCTTCCATATGTCTGACAAATTGTCTTCAGAGAGGCTGAAGATAATTTTTCAAAAGTTGACCTTCTGGGTTTTCACTCCTCCTCACTCGGGGCTGTAGTTTGGAGGGGGACAGAGTTGAGTCATGAACAAGCAGGGCTGGGACCTCACAGTCATTCTCTCTAGTCCCATCACCTGCACAGGTGTGGAAGGAGGGACCAGGAACAGGAAGTACAAGGATGAGGCGGGACCCTTCTTCCACTGCTCACTCACTGGGAGTCCAGGACACGACCCACCCCTGCTTATTTTTGGGGGGAGGGGGTCACACCCAGCAGCGCTCACTGGGAGTCCAGGACACGACCCACCCCTGCTTATTTTTGGGGGGAGGGGGTCACACCCAGCAGCGCTCAGGGGTTACTCCTGGCTCTATGCTCAGAAATCATTCCTGGGGGCCGGGGAGGTGGTGCTAGAGGTAAGGTGTCTGCCTTGCGAGCGCTAGCCAAGGAAGGACCAAGGTTCGATCCCCTGGCAAGCCACATGGTCCCCCCAAGCCAGGGGCGATATCTGAGCGCTTAACTAGGAGTAACCCCTGAGCATCAAATGGGTGCGGCCCAAAAAACAAACAAACAAACAAACAAAAAAGAAATCATTCTAGCAGGCTTGGGGGATCATATGGGATGCGGGGATTCAAACCGCTGTCCTTTTGCATGCAAGGCAAATGTCTTACTCCATGCTATCCCTCTGGCCCCCTGCTTATCTTATTTCTTATCAGGTGGACAACACCTAGAATTTTTCTTAGCTCTGTGCTCAGGAGTGGTCCCTGACGGTGTTCAGGGGCCCACATGCCATGTGGGGATCGAACCTTATCTGCAGAAGGCAGAGCAAGTGCTCAGACCCTGTGCTCTGTCTCTGTGACTTTGCAGTTGTCCTGTGCTGAATTGTTGGGGAGCCCAGTTGGCGGTGACACCAGATTATCTCTCCGTGACACAGAGCTGCCTTGTGAGAAATAGTCTATGCGCTGCATGGACTGAGCCAGTCATGGGCTCTCTTTGTGATCCACGTCAAAAAGGTCTCTTCTCCTCCCTCCCTTTTGTTCGGAGACTGCAGGAGCTGAGAACTGAGGCCTTCAGGTCCCATCAGCCCTTGATGCCAACCCCGTTTCCAAATGACCCCCCCACAGAGAGCCACTCTGACCCTGATTCTCAGCCTGCTTGGTCTTCTGGAAGCCAGGCAATTGTATGCATCCAAGGAAGGAGCTTAGCATAGCGCTCAGGCTGTGGGCATCAGCTATGGGGTAGTGCCAGGGGCTGGAAAGCTGGTGCCCACCTCTGAAACTGCCTCACCTGTTCCCTTCACTTGCCCCCTTTCCTGGCTGTGCCTAGTTGTCTCTGCCCTTGCTAACTTCTCAGCTCCAACTGGCCAACTCTGTCTCCCCAATCTCTTTGCTCAGAGTCGGGGCTGCAGCTCTGGCCAGTACAAGCCCTGGTTCAGTTCGGTTGGGTTGGGTTGGGTTTGGCAACTGCTTGGTGTCAATGCTAAGAACTGCCAGTATAGGGAGAGCCCTATAGAAATCTCCCACTGGTTCACCTAACAGTCTAAGCACAGAGTGACTTGCGTAGAGTATGTCATCGGCGGACTTGAAGACTTCAGAGACTCAGCTAGTCCAGTCCTGATGTCCCCCAGCTCAAAAAAAAGACACTGAGACACGGGAGTGAAACCCTGGGCTGTTCACAAACCCACACAGGAGAGCAGCCCGACAACTGGCCACCCACCGAGGAGTGTGCGAGTCTCAAAAAGCATTTTGGGGACCAGAGTGATATCACAGCAGTAGGGCACTTGCCTTGCACACAGCTGACCCAGGGTGGACCTAGGTTCAATTCCCAGCATCCCATATGGTCCCCTGAGCCAGGAGTGATTTCTGAGCACAGAGCTAGGAGTAACCCCTAAGTGTCACCAGGTATGACCCAAAAAACAAAACAAAAAAAAGGCTATTTGGAATTTTGTTTGTTGGTTGTTTGTTTTTGTTTCTTTTTTTACCTGCTTTGGCAAGCTGGAACTTTGGATTTCGCAAATTCTTGAAACTCTGGATTATTTGGAGAATTGGAAAGATCTGGATTCCGCGGCGATGGTCATGCTGGGTCACATGGCTGGGGCTGAGCGCATGGGAGGACAGAGCTGAGGGACGGGAGTGGGTCTGAGCTCTCGGTTCATGGCCTCCAGGATGGAGTCTTGTTGTCCATTCACTGCCTAAGAAGCTGTCACCGGAGACTCTAGCCTGCAGTGGGGCTCGTGATGATCCTGGTTGGGTCATCTGGGCTTGGACTGGGGGGCCTCAGGGGGTTTTCATTTTGTTCTTCTCCGTGATTTGGGGAGGGGCACATCCCTAGCAATGCTCAGGGCTGACTCCGGGCTCTGTGCTCACGAGTCATTCCCATTGGGTCTTGGGGGACCATATGTGGTGCTAGGGATTGAAGATGGGCTTGAGGGTATGCAAGGCAAGAACCTTAACCCCTGTACACTCGTTCACTCTCTCTCCCACTCTTTTTCCATGTCTCTCCCTCCCTCTCTCCATCTCACTCTCCCTCCCACTCTTGTCCCTCCTCTCTTTCTCTTTATATCTCTCTTCTCTCTCTCTCTCTTCATCTCTTTCTCTCCCTCTTCTCCCTCTCTTCATCTCTCATTCTCCCTCCTCCTTACCTCTCTTTCCATCTCACTTTCCCTCCTTCTTTCTTCTTTCTCTTTTTTTTGGGGGGGGGGGAGTCATACCCAGCAGCGCTCAGGGGTTACTCCTGGCTCTACGCTCAGAAATCACTCCTGGCAGGCTCGGGGGACCCTATGGGATGCCGGTATTCGAACAACTGTTCTTCTGCATGAGGCAAACGCCATACCTCCATGTTATTTCTCCAGCCCTTCTCCCTCTCTCTTCATCTCTCTTTCCCTCTTCTCCATCTCTCTCCATCTCTCTCAATCCCCCATCTCTCCATCTCACTTTCCCTTACTGTTTCTCCCTCCTATCTCCCTCTTCATCTCTTTCTCATTCTCCCTTCTCTCTTCCCCCCCTTCCTCTCTCTTCATCTTCTCTCCCTCTTCTCCTTCTCTTTAACTCTTTCTTTCACTCTCCCCTCCTCCTTTACCCTTCTTTGTGATCTGATCTTTTCAAGGCAAATAGATATTTCCAGGAAAGACCAGAGAACACTGGAACCATTGCCCCATCCTCCATGTTAAGCCCTTTGATCCAACCATTTCAAAGTATGCGTGTGGGACTCAGGACCCCATGGGCGCTGGGGGTTGGTGATGGAGGCCGGCCAGCAAGGCGCCTCATGACTCAGACCCCTGCCTCGATGTGTCCACACCGCAGTGGTGACTTTTGGGCAACACAGACACCTTTCATGCTTGCCACTTCTCCAACCTCCCACCCCCATTTCTCTCTCCTCTGCTTCCCCCAGGACGCCTCCCCAAGTCCCAAGACTTTATTAATCGGAATACAAGATGTTTATGTTCTTAAAAAAAAAAACCTCAGGGTGGTCTTGGATGCCTGTCCCCCATTTTGGCATTTCCCCTCATACAAGCCTTTTGAATTTTCTGTTTAAAGACTGGCATTCCGATGGTTTTGCTTTGGCACACTGCCTGGCTCGCATATGGCAGAGGTAAATTGGGAATGTTCAGACATTCCCCCCCGAGAAAAATGCCCACTATGAAAATACAGTGACGGTGACACTTTGGAATTAAAGCTTTTCAAACTCATCACAATGACAGTTCAGAACTCTCTCTCTCTCTCTCTCTCTCTCTCTCTCTCTCTCTCTCTCTCTCTCTCTCTCTCTCTCTCCCTCCCTCTCTCTCTCTCTTTCCTTTCTCTCGTTGAGTGTACAGGAGAAAAGGCTGACGTTTGAACTTCCCAGACCACTTAGTCTCAAATACATTCTCTCACTTTATGCATCTTTTTTCTTGTCTTTTGGGCTTTCTCTAATTTTTTAGGGGCGAACTTTGTGACTCGGAAAATCAGTCGATCAGTCGCGAAGATTCACCTTGGACAGCTGGAGTGCTTCAGTTTGGGGAATCTGGATGCCAAGCGAGATTGGGGCCACGCTAAGGACTACGTCGAGGTAGGGACGGACTTATGACTTGTTCTTTTCTGGAAAATATCTGTTATGCCTGATGGTACCAATGCATATGCTGGGTCCCCAAGGTTGGACCCCTGCAAGGAGGTTTCTGGGCAGCTGACCTTGAGGGTGACCTTGAAATCATTGCATGCCTGGAACACCTCTATCATGATGTTCAGGGTTGACCCCAACCTGCCGAGGTCCTTGTTCCTTCTCTGATGGCGGAGAAGGTCTGATTCCGCTCTGTGCCATCTTAGATCTTTGGTGATGGGTTGACATCTAGTGATTGACTCTGCTGATGCCGTTTTCTGGGGGCTTGGGGGACTGGATGCTGGAGACTTCTGTCATTTGTCTGTGTGCAGTCTCTGTGACCAACCTCCCGTCCTTGAATGACTGGCACCCAGAGAGGTTGGTTTGGTACTACTTGGGACTCATGGATTTGAGACAGGGAAAATAAAATTCTCACTTTTGGGATTTTTTGATCCAGACTGGAGCTGCCTCTTAAGTGGTTGTGGTTTTTCTGTAAACCAAAGAGTTGACCCTGTTTGTTTGCCCCAATTCACTGCTTTTCAGGAATCCTCTGTGTGGACACAGCCAGCCAGGAAGGGACCGTTCCCCTGTTCTACTGTGGAGTGCCATGGCCCCAAGTTGAGATGCTCAAATATTTCCCATGCTCAGGAAACTAATTCTTTTAAATTTTATTGATTGATTGGTTGGTTGGTTGGTTGGTTGGTTGGTTGGTTGGTTGGTTGGTTGGTTGGTTGGTTGTTGGGTCTTTACCAGCGGTGCTCAGGGGCACTCCTTGCTCTGCACTCAAATCGCCCCTGGCAGGCTGGGGGACCATATGGGATGCCAGGAATCAAACCAGATCCCTCTCGGGCCAGCTGCATGCAAGGCAAATGCCCTACCTCTGTGCCATCTCTCCAGCCCCTGGAAACCAGCAAGTCTTCTGGGCAAAAACCCCGGTCTGCCTGTCTGTCCACTGATGCAATTCAGGACAGAAACCTGGGCATCTAGAAGAGGTAACAGAGGTGGGGTGGTGTTGCCAGTCCAGAGGGCTCCTCCTCCTGTTTGCCACTGATGCCAGACCATTGCCATGGTATGTGCTCACTCACTCCAAAAGCATTAACTGCGGTTAATTTAATTTTTTTTTTGGCTTTTGGGCCATACCCACTGATGTTCGGGGGTTACTTACTCCTGGCTATGCGCTCAGAAATTGCTCCTGGTTTGGGTTACTTACTCCTGGCTATGCGCTCAGAAATCGCTCCTGGTTTGGGGGACCATATAGGACACCGGGGGATCAAACCTCGGTCCATCCTAGGCTAGCGTGGGCAAGGCAAACGCCCTACCACTTACGCCACGGCTCCAGCCTCAACTGTTGTTAATTTTTGTTTTGTTTGGGGGCTACACCTGGTGGTACTCAGGGTTTACTCCTGGTTCCATGTTCAGAAATCACTCCTGGCAGACTCGCTCGGGGGACCCTATGGGATGCCGAGGAGCTAGCCTGGGTCAGCCACGTGCAAGGCAAATGTCCTCCCCACTGTGCTAGTCCTCTGGCTCCTGGTTTAAAATCTTGAGCCATACAACAGGGCTCAGATTTCATGGAAAGTCTTGTTCAGATGAATTTCCATGCAAAAGTGTCTAAGGCTGCACTGGAGGGAATTTTAAGAACGCTGAAGAAAGGAGGTGTGAGGGTTTCTTTTGGTTTGGTTAACCTATGCGCCCTTACCTGAGTAAAAATATGTAACAGGTTTTGTAGAAATCAATGACTAGTCTTCTCATGAATCGTCATTTGGGTATCTAACCCTGCAGTTATCTCTATAACTTTTCTCTTTCTCCAAATTTTTTTTTGCAAATCTGGAAACTGATAGGCTGAATCTTATATGCTGTTATTTTTGTGCAGAGCTAAAAAAAAAAAAAAGGCGTGTATTGGGACACCAGATTTCAGTGACAAGAGGACAACAGTATATCAGAACAGTCTATCAAAATATATATTACTAATGCTCATCATTGGTTATGACCATTTCCTACAAAATACTTGTCCATTTTCCGTATATTTGAAAGGTATTCGTCAAAGTTCTTAAATTGGGGGGACAAAATAACACAGGGCATTCCAGAGGTATCCCGGCTATGAGAGTTGGTTAGAGAAACACATACAACAAGAAAAAAGTCTTGTGGCTTTATGGGGGAGCAGAATGCAGCCCTATTGCCCCCCCATTCCCCACAGATCATGGATAGAGCTCAGATCTTGGCATGAGGGACCATACTTGATCTGTTTCTTCCTTCCTTCCTTCCTTCCTTCCTTCCTTCCTTCCTTCCTTCCTTCCTTCCTTCCTTCCTTCCTTCCTTCCTTCCTTCCTTCCTTCCTTCCTCCCTCCCTCCCTCCCTCTCTTCCTTCCTTCCTTCCTTCCTTCCTCCCTTCCTTCCTCCCTCCCTCCCTCTTCCTTCCTTTCCTCCTTCCTTCCTTCCTTCCTTCCTTCCGTCCTGCCTTCCTTCCTTCCTTCCTGCCGTCCGTCCTTCCTTCCGTCCTTCCTTCTTTCCTTCCTTCCTCCGTCCCTCGCTTCCTCCCCCCTCAGCATGAGGGACCATACTTAATCTTTTTTCTTTCTTCTTCCTTTCTTCCTTTCCTTCCTTCCTTTCTTTTTCTTTCTTCTTCCTTCGTTCCTTTCCTTTCCTTCCTTTCCTTTCTTTTACCTCTCCTCTCCCCTACTTTCCCCTCCCCTCCTCTTCCCTCCCTTCTTCCTCTCCCCTCTCTTCCCCTCTTCCCTTTTCGCTTAGGGTTTACTCCTGTCTCAGTGCTGAGAAATCACTTCTGGAAGGCTTGGGGGACCATATTGGATGTTGGGAATCAAACTGGAGTCTATCCAGGGTTGGGCACATGCAAAGCAAACACCCTACCACTATACTATCTTTCTGGCCCTATCTCTCTGACTTTGTTTGTCTGTCTGTCTCTCTCACACACACACACAACACACACACACAACACACACAGACACAGAGTCCCGCTACCCTTGTCTTTCTGGCCCTATCTCTCTGACTTTTTCTGTCTGTCTGTCTGTTTGTCACACACACACACTCTGACTTTTTCTGTCTGTCTGTCTGTCTGTCACACACATACACACTCTGACTTTGTCTGTCTGTCTGTTTGTCACACACACACACACACACACACACACACACACACACACACACACACACACACACACACACACACACACAGTCCCGCCATCCTTGTCTGCCTGTAAGACCCCAGTTAGTCCTTTCCTCCAGGTGGGGCCTCCTTGGGGGAGGCACAGGTGCTGGGTACCTGTGGCTGTGGAAGCTGTCCTTGCTACCTGGCTGCCCCGCCTTAATCTCGAACCCTGCCCTGAAGCCACAAGCCCAAGGAGACGCTGCCTTTGGGGAACCACGCCTGTCTGTCTCCTGGCTCCCAGCATTTAAGAAGCAAAGCATATTCAGATGAGGTCCTTCTGCAGACAGTGACTAAAAGTGGCTGTTGCCAGAGTTCAAGGCAGCAGGGCCGGAGGAGAAGAAGAGCCACCTTGTCTTCTAGAAGCATCTTCTGCACCGGCTCCAGCCAGGACCCTGGGACCAAGTGGCCTTGGCAGGCACTCAGTCCTCTAAGCATCTCATCTCCCACTTTTAATGGTTGAATCCCTCATTCCACCCAAGAGGAGGCGGTGGGGTTCTCCAGCCTCCTCCTCTGCCTGCTCCCTCCTTCTCTCTTTCCCGTGCCAGGGGTGCAGGAATTCGCTCCAGGCCTTAGACCTGGCTCCTATCTCCCCAGGTTCATCTGCAAACAGAGCATAATGACACCCCAGTACAAGGCGAGCTCCTGAAACATTGATTAGAATCAACAACCCCCCCCTTTCCATTCATGTCAACATGTTTGCAGTCATTTCTGCAGAGCCATTTCCTGCTGAGCTGATTGCAGGGCGAATCCAGGCACCCCCCCACCCCCAGGGCCTTTTGCCAGTTGGGCAGAGAGCGTGGGTGATTTCATCCAACAGCAGTGCCTACCTGCCTCTTACTCTGATCAGTATGGTGGGGGATGAAGGTCATCCCATTCTGGGTGGGATGCACCCCACTGGGCCACGCAGAGTCACCCGTGACCCTGGTGCTTGGTTGTTCCCCAACTCCTGACTATAGGCAGTGCAGAAGGGGACGCCAGAATGCAGCCCACCCCTTGCTCGAAGACATCGGGCTGTTCCTCTGCACTGTCCCCCTGGACCAACCCTCCCAACACTGGGACGGTCTCTTCCGGTGGTCATGAATTCACCACTCCCAAAGACACGCCTCGTTCCCAGAGCTTGAACCCAGGAATCAATAGCCCTCATGGAAGATGGCTCATTGCCCCCCCCCCAGCCACTCCTTCCTGCCCAGTGGACACAAGTGGGTTGGGGTGAGCTTGCCATGGTGGATGGGTGGTGGCTGTGCCATAGCTGGTGACTTAGGTCGGCTAGAGACTGGCTGAGTGGTCGTCCCTCTGCCTGCTCCCCAAGAATAGAGGATTCTTCTAGAAAAAGCAATGTTTCTGCTCTTATACTCCTTTCCTTCTCTTAGTTCCCTTCATGGTTCATGTGCCCCCGCCCCTCACAGTACACACAAATGCACACCCACACATATATGCAGACATACCCATATACATAGGCACACATCAACATATCAGTACACACAGACACAACCATGCAACAGACACAGAAACTTTGCACATAACATAGACACACATGTTCGCACAGAGACACAAACAACATGGCACAGACAGACACACAGACTGGCACACACAGACATAGGTAGACCTAACTCCATGGTGCCGATGCCCGGATGGTCAGGTTCCCACGGGGACCCGACATTTGCTCTTCTGAGTCCCCGGATGTCACTTTGTCCCCTCCTCCAGTTGTACTAGTCTCTTGTGCTGAAGAAACACCCCCACTTTCCACTCATCCCCTCTGGGTGGGACCTGGCTGGCTGGTGGGTGGAGCTTCTGTTTTAAATTGGAGCCTAACCCCAGGTGTTTGGGGGTTCCCCATCACCCCCATGAGCAAAGCCTCCTGTTGGCTTTTCTACATCTTTTATTTTTATTTTTTGGAAGGTTTGGGTCACACCTGCTGGCGTACACCAGGGGTACTCCTGGCTCTGTGCTCAGAAATTGCTCCTGGCAGGCTCAGGGGACCATATGGGATGCCGGGAATCGAACTGGGTCCTTCTGGGGTTGGCTGCGTGCAAGGCAAACACCCTACCGCTGTGCTGTCTCTCCGGCCCATGCATCTGACTTTATCCCAGCTGTCTCCGTGGGTCAGGAGAGCTGGTATCTCATTTCCACTTTACTTCTGGCAAAGGGGCAATGGGAGGTACCCTGGGCTAGACAGCAGGGGCCTGGGGAGGAGCCCCCAGACGCTTTGGGGGTGTCCTTTGCTATGTAGAGTGCTGTGTGTGTTTGGTCCTTTTGGGGGAATTGGAAGAACAGTGTCCTTGCCCACCACCTGCAGGGTTATCCTCAGGCCCCTCACAACAGAACATGGGGTTGCCCCGTGGACCCACATGTGCAAATAGAATCCTTGGCATAGGGAAGAAAGTGTCTGGCTGGGGCAGAGGCCAGAGTGAAAAGAGAATCAGCCTTCTAATGGCAGCCTGTGTGGAGCAAGCTTGCATTTAATAGCTTTCTAATTGGGAGAGATATCAGTCTGTCCCTACCAGAAAGACAGGTCCAACTGAAGTCATTGCATCTGATCCTTATCTTCAAAACAATCCTTCTCCCCCCCCCCTGAAAAAAAATCCAACCCACATGGCCAAGCCTCACGTCAGAAGCTTCGGGGCGGATGGCACATTCCTGCGTCCTCGTCAGCAGCAGCGCTCAAAGCCTCATTGTCCTTCCTTCATTCACGCTGGCTTGCTGGGAACTAGGGCCTCGCCGCCTGCCTGCCTGCCTGCCTGCCTGCCTGTCCGCCCGGCCAGCCGCAATGAGTCACCTCTTAAAATCACCCCTAATGAATTAGCTGTTTGCCTGGTTAATTGTGCGTGATCTCAGGCCCTGGGACTTGGGACAGGCAATGCTGCTGCCCCTGGGGGCTGTCCCCTCCTTCTTTCGGTCCCCCTACTCCGCTTCTCCATCGATGGGGGATAGACCTCTAGAGGTGGGACCACCTGGTCTTCGGGGACAGGAATGGAACCAGGTTGGCTGTGTGCCTAAGTTTAGGGCTTTGACTCTGGCCATTTCTGGACATGATGGTAGCCTGGTTTGGGGTGTTTGGGGCCCTGTTTGGGCAGCAGGGCACTGCCGAGGGCTGAAGCAGCTAGGTTGATTGTTTTCCCCTTCGGTCCCCTACATTCTCCCAACACTGGGGTGCAGTGGGAGCATCTGATGATAACACACTATAGGACTTGGCTGCTCCTGGCTCTGCATGTGGCCAGTGACTATGCAGCTGCCCACACGGTCTTAGTCCAAGCACAGCTCTCCTGCCTGCCTGCCTGCCCGCTGCACTACTGCTTGGCATGGGGCTGCCAGCCTATGTTGGCACCACTCAGGTTGCCCAGGATGGCTCTTGACTTGTGGAAGCGGCTTGGATAACTGGACTGTTCAATTCTTTATTCTTGTGTTGCATATTCTGGCAATGCTCAGGGCTGACTCCTGCCTTCGTGCTCAGAATTCACTCTTGGCTCTGTGCTCACGGGCCCCTCTGGGGTGCCGGGGGGTGGGGATGAAACTGGGGTGGGCTTTGTGCAAGGCAGGAGTCCTACAGTGGCCGAGCTCGGGTCTGAGGCCATGTCTGAGTGAGGCCGCTGCGACTCAGGTTCAGCCAGATTCCCAGATGTCGCAGCCTTCCTGTCCCTTCACCTGTCATTACAAGACAAGACATGGGGACGCTAGTGTCTCCCCAGCCAATGTTTGTGAGACTTGCAGAGATGCCTGTACTTAGGGTAGGGCAAAACTCTGCCCCCTCCCCGAGCTGCAGGCTACCTGCCTGTCCCTGTCCTGCAAGTCTGTCGTTGTGGGGTGACATTCGGGGTCCCAGCCACTGGTACTAGGGAAAAATCTCAATTCAAGACTCCTTTGGCCCTGCGCTCAGTCCCAGGACAGGCCATGCACTTCTTGCAGGCCTGGGCACCTGGTTTCTCTACCCTGCAGCACCCTAATCTGCGTGCTGACCCCCTTCTGGTGCCCTTCCTGGCAGTGCCCAAGACTTGGGGTGCTCCCAACCCAATCTGGGGCAGAGAGACCAGAACGTTGAATATTCACGGGGCCAACACACAGCATTATCCTTGACATCCTGCACTCAGCAGTGGGGGGATAAAACCCATAAGGTGGTTTTGGGTCCCCAGAAACTGCTGTGGAGATATCCACTTGGGACCCAGGACCTGCCGGGCCTTCCCTCTCCCCCACCAGTCAAAGCAGCCTCCAATTCTGTGGTCCAATTTGAACCATGCCCAGGGCCTACTGCTCAAAAAAGACCCTCGTCATGGGGCCAGAGAGATAGCACAGCAGGGAGGGCATTTGCATTACATGCAGCCAACCCAGGTTTGATCCCCAGCATCCCATATGGCCCCCTGAACCTGCTGGGAGTAATTTCTGAGCACAGAACCAGAAGTAATCCCTGACCATTGCTGGATGTGACCCCCAAACAAACGAACAAACGGCCCTCTTGAGGCTAGAAAATGAGTTCCCCAGAGTCTTGATGGGATATATGCTGCCCATGTTTAAGCACATGGCAAAACTTGGGGTTCTGTTGGAAGTCGGATAGGCCTCTTCTGGCCATGTGCTCAGGAACTGGAGGTTGGCAGGTTGGGTCCCCCACATCTTCCTACCCCGAGATACAACCTAAGCCCCCTGAGCATCAGTCAGAGGCTCCAGTCTAGGTGCCCTTGAAGAAGTGGCAGGACATGGCAGACCCGGGTTCAAACCCTGAGTACTGCCGGGTGTGACACCTAAAAACATTACCCAGTAACTGCTTGTAGTTTCGCTCTCGGCCCAGAGCCCATTTCCGGGCCTGCATTGATAACCCCGTTTCTCACTTAGATGTCGGGGTTCCAGGCCAAATTCCCGGGGACTGTCATTCACTCACATCAACCTCCAGGAGCTCTCTGTCTTTCTTTCTCTCACTTTCTCTCTCTCTCTCTTTCTGCATTTTTGTGTTTGACCTATTCATGCTTTTTCAGGGGGGGGGGGTTGTTTGGTTTTATAAATGAGGGACTGGGGGTGGAGGAAAGTGGGAAAATGCTGGCCTCAGCAGAACCATCTGGTCACGTTTCCTGTTCCCAGCCGCCCCTGTGTGTGCTCCAGCGAGCCGGCCGCCCTGCGGTTTCCCGCACCCGCCTCGCCCCGCCTCGCCCCGGTGGTCCCAGGATTCGGGGAGGGAGGGCTTGACTGGAAAAGGCACGCTGGGATCTCTATCACGTGGAGAAATTTCCACGGCGGGGAAATAAGACAAAATTACACACACACACACACACACATGCACACGCACGCACGCATATACATCATTAGCATCTCACACACAGCCTCAGTTTCTCTCCTGCTAGTTAAAAAGTGGGGTTCTGGGGGCCAGAATGATAGCACAGCAGTAGGGCATTTGCCTTGCATGCTCATCACCAGGTGTGGCCCAAAACCTAAATAAATAAAAAAATAAATAATAAAAAGTGAGGTTCTAAAGAGTCACCCCTAGAAGGCCTGGAGGCTTAGCAAGGTTGATTGGACCAGAGCTGCCCCTTGTCCAACGGCCCTTTAAGGATTATTTGCTATAACTTGTTCTTTTATTGGGGGAAAGGTTCCATGCAGGTTTGAGGAGGTTGGGGCCCCCAGGACAATACCTGATCGAACAGTGTAGTTTCTAAGCCAGGCTGTGAGGATGCAGTGTGGCTGGGGCCTGAGTGCTGCACCCCATGATGCTAGGGGGACCTCGTTGTATCTGGCATTGAACCTGGGTCAGCTACATGCCAGGTAGGCGTCCTCCCCACTTCCCTGCCTCTTGGCCCCAGCATTCGTTTTGCAGAAAGGACCCAGCCAGGGACCACTGTGGGCTTCTTCTGTGAGCAGGAATTGGGGTCCTGCTCGGCTGTGTTCGAATCTCTCTCTTGGACAGTCTTGTCACGCCGCTTGGTGTCAGCGGGCCTGGTCGTGGGCTCATTTCCTAGAAGGGCTCCAGGGCATGGCTCGAACTTCTGGAGTTTTCAGTGGCCATGTTCACTGTTTTCATCCTCCGTTGGCTGAAAGCTTTGCACACAGAGAAAAGGAACATACGTGGAGCATGGGTGCGTGGACAGCCACTCACCCACGTGGGTCTCCCTCTCTCTCTTCTCTGTGTCTGTATCTGTCTGTCTGTCTGTCTGTCTGTCTGTCTCTCTCTCTCTCTCTCTCTCTCTCTCCTTTCCAGCACTGTCTCTCTTTTAAAGGGGGGAAAACAGACCCATGGGGGAACTTAAACCCCTGCCTCCCCTCCCCACTTTCCCCTTTCCCTGACAGCTTAAAACATAGTTAAAACAAGAGCGGCCACTTCTGCCTCTTTGTGCTTGGAAATTTATTTTTGGGGCGCGGGAAACCAAGCCCAGCGGGTCCCATAAATGTGCCACTTTGCATTTGGGGAGAATTGACTTCTCCATCACGGGCGTTTGGGGACACGGCCTCTGCCGCTGGAGCAGCTGTGCTCTCTCTCTGCCGGCCCTGCTCCCACAGACTTTAGCGTGTCCCCCGAGAGCAAGACCCGGGCTCCGGTTACTGGAAATGGTGCGTGGGGGACAGCTCGTAATTTTGAGGGGACGGCGCTCTTGGGCCCGGCCTGGCCGTCACCTGGTTCAAGTGGTCTGGGAAATGCTGTGCTGTTGGCTTTGCCTGGGAAATGGCCTTACTCCTCGCTGTCACCCTGACGGTTGACCCCCACATTGGAACACACCCCCACAGACCACCTAGAAAGTGACCTCCTGGTCTCTGGGAGGATCAGCCAACCCCATCACCACTCACTACACCAAAGCACGGGAGAACCGTGGCAGGCGAGAAAAGGGGTGCAGTGTTTGGTGGGGAGGGTGTCTGGGAATTCCTTGCCTCCATTACCAGGCTGAGCGGAGATAATTTTTTTCTTTCCTTTTTTCTTCTTTTTATTCCCAATTTTTATCACAATGCCGTGATTCACCAAGCTGTTTATCATACAATCATTTCAGGCATTCAACGCTCCAACCCCAATCCCTCCGCCAGTGTGACCTTCTCTTTACCCATGTTATCAAAACTTTAAACCCACATGGGGCCATTTGACATGATTGTTCTGTCTCTCCCTGGTGGAACTAAAGTTAGTGTCTGAGGAGTCACTGGGCTGTCGTTGATGCTAGTTGAATTTTCTGTGTTTGTGTTTAGCTTCCTTGAGCTTGGGAGGTTTCTTTGGGACTTTCCCATCAGATTCTACTGGGCTGACATTATTAAAAATTATTGAGAGAAAAAGAAAAGAAAAGAAAAAGGGCCGGAGAGATAGAACAGCGGTAGGGCCTTTGCCTTCCATGCAGAAGGACGGTGGTTCTAATCCCGGCATGGCATAGGGTCCCCCGAGCCTGCCGGGGGCGATTTCTGAGTGTAGAGCCAGAAGTAGCCCCTGAATGCTGCTGGGTGTGACCCAAAAACAAAACAAAACAAAACAAAAAACCACAAACTATTGAGGGGCTGGAGAGAGCACAGCGTTGCCTTGCATGCGGCCGACCCAGGACCAATGGTGGTTTGACCCCCGGCATCCTATATGGTCCTCTGAGCTTGCCAGGGGTGATTTCTGAGCACAGAGCCAGGAATAACCCCTGAGTGTTGCCGGATATGACCCAAAAACCAAAATTGAGATCTCTGCATGGTTCAGGATTTATAAATTTAAAGCAAATTTGGTGTCTTGAAAGTTTGATAAAGTCACAAAGCCAGGTTGTTTCCATGGGAGGGGGTAGGGGGTGGCTGTGGGCTGCTGTGGTTTATGTGATAATTTCATGTTTTGTCCTGAAGAAAAGATTTTCAGCGACCGAATGGATAGTACAGTGGATAAGTTGTGGGCTTGGCCATGTGGAAGACACAGGTTTTTATTTCTGGCACCGCGTAATGTCCTCTGTGCCCTGCCACAAGTGACCCTGGTGCAGAGAGTCAGGAGCAGCTCCTGAGGACAGCTGGCTTTGATCCCTCTCCCAATCCCATCCCCAACCCCAAAAAAGTTTTGGGATCAATTGTTCTGGATTCATGGAAGGTCTCACTCATTTCTTTCAACGTCTCAGAGCTCTAGATGCCAGAGATCACGGCCTCCCACTGGAAATCACAAGCCAGTCTCCCCACCTGAGTCAACCATCTAATGCGACTTTGGAATTTTCTAGAAGCTGCGTTCAAGATGGATAAAGGAAACAGAGCTGCAAGGAAAGTGCCACGGGATAGTGCTGACCTTGTATGCAGCCGGCCTGGGTTCAGTTCTGGTTCTGTGTAGGATCCCTGAGCACAGAGCCAGGAGTAAGCCCTGAGCATGGCCGGTTGTAGCACAAAGCACACGAATAGACAAACAAAACAAGGACAGGAAAAGAACAGCGTGAGCTGAGCTTTACCACCAGCAGCTGCCGTCGGGTTTCTCCTCTGAGATGTCTGTAGCTGAGAGGGTCCTTTCCTGGCTTGTGTTGGCATTTTAGCTGCTATGGCTTGTTTTAGCACCTGCTTCAAATCAGCACCTGCGTTCATGGTCACTGCCTTTGGGTACTGCAGAACATCACCATGGGAGTCCTGTTTTGGGGGATAGAGGGGTGTGGTTTTGGGGTACAAGCAACATCTTCAAGCTGCAGGTGCCCTCGGATAGTTCTGGAAAGCAGGGTCTCGCATGCCCATCTGGCTGCCTCAGTCAATGGAGGTCTCAGCACACCTCAGTGAGAAGAGAGCTCTGTTCTATATGTTCATTCCATGCAGAAAGGCTGCCCAGGCCTCACTCCTGTGTTTTCAGCTCTGTGGGTCCCCCACCCCACCCCACCCTCGGCACTGCCACTGTCTCTGTGGACTCAAGAGTTTGGTGCTCCTGAATGCAGTTAGTAGTGTCCCCTGAATCAGCCTTCTCAGGAGTGTCACGGCCTCAAAGGCTGTGTGCTTCGACGGCAAAACACTTGGGTTTCGGGGTTTGGGGCTATGTCCCGCAGTGCTCAGGGCTTGCTTCCTGCTCTGTGCTCAGCGATCACTCCTGGGTATGATGCTCAGAGTTGAATCTTGATTGGCTGCATAAAAGGTTAAGTGCCTTTGCCTCTCTCTCTCTCTCTCTCTCTCTCTCTCTCTCTCTCTCTCTCTCTCTCTCTCTCTCTCTCTCTCTCTCTCTCTCTCTTTCTCTTTCCTCTCTCTTCTTTCTGTCCCCCCTCTCTCTCTCTCTCCTTCTCTCTCAGGATCAACCACAGTAATAAAGTGAAGAATTCACAACTTAGATGCATGATATCCCATGATACCCCATATGGGATGCTGGGAATTGAACCCGAGTACGTTCCAGATCATCAGTGTGCAAGGCAAATACTCTACTGCTGCTTTATCACTCTGGCTCCACTACCCACTAGCTTCTAACCAGCCTCTCAGCCTGCTCTGTGCCCGACATCCCCCTTCCCAAGAGAGCTGGGCCATGAGCAGAACTCCACGGGTCTCTCTTCCCTGTTTGCATTCTGTCCAAGTAGAACTCTCTCTTGGTGTTCACAGGCCCCATTCTGGGCACTCTGGGGGTGAGTCTGCGGGGTTTGGGAGAGCACCCTTCAAAGAGAGCTGCTCTGTGTAAAGGGGTCTGGAACTTCCATTCCGCATGCGGATGTCTGTACACACAGAACACAGACCCTACCCGGACCTCCAGAGCTCTGAGTGGATATAGGATCCAAGACCTGCACTGTACCGCCCCCAGAAAACCTGTCTGGACCCTACAGTCCCCCAAAGCCTTTGGGAGGGGAAGCCACCAGACTCAGAGGCTGCTCCTGCCTCGCACCAGATTCTGGGCCCCCTGCCCACCCGGGCAGCCGTGGGTTTCCTGCATGCCCCCGTTTGCCACTCGAGGTCACGGCGCGTCTGTGCAGGAGGAAGTGGCAGCCAGCGCGGGGGCATTGTCAAGGCCCCGCCAGGACGCAGGAAAGGGGTCAGCCGCCAGCCGCCCCGGCCCCCTCCTCTGCGACACCCAGACTCATTAGCTCAGCCCGACTCAGCCCTTTTTGTCTTTGTTTCCTCAGCCAGCTCTGCCCTCCTTGAACTGATTCTGTCTGCCTGGAAAAGAAAGAAAAAAATTACACTTGGGGTAAAGAGAGAGAGAGACAGACAGACAGGCAGGCAGGCAGAGACAGAGAGAGACAAGATGTGATCAGTCCTTGGGCAGGACAGGTTGGCATCCTGATGGCCTAAACCAGCTTGGGGGCCAACACGACCGCACCCCGCAATCCAAGGGACCGTCCCTCAGACAGAAGGCCTGTCCCCATCTCCTCCAGCAGTGTGACCCTTTGCTCCTGCGCCTGAGACGCCTGAGACAGTTTCCTTCCCGTCCTGTAGTCCGGAGGAGCCCGGGCTGGAAATGTCACTTCTTTGCTGTCTCGCAAGCCCTTGGGGTCCTGCTCACCGAGCCCCGCTCTGTCCCGCACACACGCAGGCCTGGAGGTCGCGGGCTGCCACCCCAGCTCGCCCCACATCCAACAGCCCCTTTTCTGTTCCTTCCCGCCCGCCTCCCCAGCGCCGAAATAAATCAAAGTGGGTCGAGACTCGGGTGCCATAAATCACGGCCCGTCCAGGGCTGGAGCCTGCCCAGTCAGGATGTCAGAGCTTGGCTTTCACTGAGGATTAATTAAAGGCCTGATAGAAAGCCCAGATGTGCTTCAGGAGAGGAGCGCGGGGTGCCTGGTGGCTGCGTTCCCCCCGTCCCCAGATTTCTGCCCACCCAGGAACAGGCTGGAGCAGGGAGGGCACTGAGGGGGCGCGTGAGGGAGGAGGAGTCCGTCCATCCTCCCTCCCTGACTGGGCTCGGAGTGGGACTTAGCAGGACTCTCGTGTCTGTAAATGGTTCTCATGGGTCTTCAGTGCAGAGAAATGGGCTCGATTGGGAAGTATGTCAGAATTGGAGACAAGGGAAAGGACCCGGTTAAGGGAGTTTTAAGGAAGAGAAAGTGGTCAAGGATGGTTTGGGGGGGCCGGAGCGGTGGCGCAGCAGTAGGGCGTTTGCCTTGCATGCTCCTAACCCAGGAGGGACTGTGGTTTGATCCCCCGGCATCCCACGTGGTCCCCAAAGCCAGGAGCGTTTTTTTTTTTAATTAATTTTTTATTTTTAATTATGAGAACAATGATGCAAAGAGGACAAGGTAAAGTTACAGTGAAAGGACAGTCACCCATAAACAGAGTTCTCAGAAGAAATCCCCTTGCTGATGCCTAAATATTGAACTTACAGTCAAAGAACATTAAGAAAAATAAGGCAGGGCCCGGAGAGATAGCACAGCGGTGTTTGCCTTGCAAGCAGCCGATCCAGGACCAAAGGTGGTTGGTTCGAATCCCGGTGTCCCATATGGTCCCCCGTGCCTGCCAGGAGCTATTTCTGAGCAGACAGCCAGGAGTAACCCCTGAGCACCGCCAGGTGTGACCCCAAAACAAAAACAAACAAACAAACAAAACAAAACAAGAAAAATAAGGCAGAACCCATGTACAATTACTTTGTCCACAAGTCCCCAGATTGTAGTATATTATAACATTTCTTAGCAGTACAAAGCAATCTAAAGCCATGAGTTTATGTGACTCCTTAAACATTGAAAGCATAGTTTTTTGGGTTTTTTTTGTTTGTTTGTTTGTTTTGTTTTTGTTTTTGTTTTTGGGCCACACCCAGCATTGCTCAGGGGTTACTCCTGGCTGTCTGCTCAGAAATAGCTCCTGGCAGGCACGGGGGACCATATGGGACACCGGGATTTGAACCAACCACCTTTGGTCCTGGATGGGCTGCTTGCAAGGCAAACGCCGCTGTGCTATCTCTCCGGGCCCAGCATAGTATTTTTTTATATTTTCATGCGCATGCATATTAGTTTAAATTAACATCAAAAGTTTAAGAGGTTTTTTTTTTTAAGGGTTAGTCAAAGGAGCACAGTAAAAACGGTGTTAGAGGGCCCAGAGAGATAGCACAGCGGCGTTTGCCTTGCAAGCAGCCAATTCAGGACCAAAGGTGGTTGGTTCGAATCCCGGTGTCCCATATAGTCCCCCGTGCCTGCCAGGAGCTATTTCTGAGCCGACAGCCAGGAGTAACCCCTGAGCACCGCCGAGTGTGGCCCAAAAACAAAACAAAACCAAAAAAACGGTGTTAGAGTGGCAAATATTGTTTGCATAGGCCTACCAAAATATGGGGGACATGGAGAGAAAAAGCCTTGGTCTAAATACAAGGAGACCCTACCCCTGAAGTTTCCTGGCATAAGACCAAATCTAGGCTCCAGGCAAGCTAGTTTGTTCAATTCAAGTCATTGATTGTAGTGCCAATACAGTTTTTTTCACACAGTCTCTATTGTTGGCATCAGGTTTCTGTATTAAAGATCCTGAAATCTGCACATCAGCTGGTGTGGAGTATCCTCTAGTTTCACCTCATAATTAAGGGGCAATACAGAACGTCCTGTCCAGTAAGCAGGTCATTGTTGTTGTTAAGTCTTCTCAGTGTTAAGGGAAGTCTCTTTTGAGTAGGTCGATGTCAGAGCAGCGGTAGGTTCTTCCCTGGTAGAGAATTGCTTCCAGGTGATGTTATAGACAACCTTGGATGTTTCGTAGATGTCTTCCCTAGATCAGGGGTGAATGGAGAATGCCCATTCTTCTGAGGCCTGTGCCAGGTCTTTATGTCAATGTTCAGGGTGTAAGATCCCATTGCACTACAAGATTTGTGTGTTCCCATCTCTATTAGATAAGAACTTATTTGCATGTATAGTATTTTCCTGTTTTAGTTTGCCTATGCAAACAAGAAATAAAGCCATGTGACGTTATCAGAGTATATGGGGGCGTAAGAGCACGTCCAACAATACCCATGACTTGGTTCAAACATAAGCATTAAACTGAGGGACTCTTAAGCCAGGAGCATTTTTTGAGGACAGAGCCAAGAGTAACTTCTGAGCATCACTGGGTGTGGCCCAAATCCACTCCCCCCCACCAAATAGGATGATTTAGGAAGCTGTGGATGAGAGAGAAAGAGAGAGAAAAATACACAAATGAATGAATGATAAAGGGACATCTGAGCGATTTCCAGTGATGAATCTGTGATCTTCACAAGACCTGGGGGGAGCAGTTGGGGCTCGCTAAGGGTCCAGCAGGTTCTTTGATCTCTCATAAGGATCTCTATTTATTTGAGTCAATTACCTAGAAGTTAAAAAAAAAAAAACTAAAGTGGTGCAAACTCACTTTTTTTCTACATCCCATTAACTGAGATTTTTCAGCTGGATTGCTATGTCCTGCTGCATGATAGCTCTGTCTGTAGGTCACATTTATAAATTGTTTTCCCCCTAATCAGGATTCTCAAACTCAATTTACCTGGGGGCTGCAGGAGGCAAAGTCGGGGTGATCCTTGAGTGCAAAGTCAGTAGTAAACCTTGAACACTGGGGGGTGTGACCCAAACAACTAAAACAAAACAAAACAAAAAAAGATTCCTAGGGCAGGGCCACAAAGTGTTGTACGGAGTTCTGCAAACGGCCCGCAGGCCGCGAGTTTGAGACCCCTGCTAAGTTATTTATGTTCACTTTGGCCTTTGCTTTTGGGGTTTTTTTCCCTGGCTCTGCACTCTGTGCTCCTGGCAAACTCAGGGGACCATATGGGATGTCTGGGATCGAACCTGGGTCCATCTTGGATCGGCCACATGTAAGGCAAATATCCTACTGCTGCACTACCACTCTGACCCCATTTTGGCCGTTTTTCTCTGCCTTTCACCCAGCATACATCACACAAGGGCAGAGGAGAGAGGTCAGTGGATCCTGACTCAGACGGAGAACCGTCAAAGAAATTAATCTCTCTGTCTTTATCTCTTTGTGTCTGCCTGTCTGCCTGTTTGTCTGTCTATCTATTTCTGCCTCTCTCTTTCTCATTCCCCCTAATTTCTTGGTTTCTTGGTACATAACTGAAGTGATATAAAACTACACACGAACTTTACAACTGGGCAATGAAGTCTGGTGACACCAGTGATCAAAATGGCAGCAGAAGGGGTGTGTGTGTGTGTATGTGTGTGTGTGTGTGTGTGTGTAGATCTGTGAGTGCATCTGGCCACTGGCTAAGCAGGATCATCTGCTGTGTTAACATCCCATGTTGCTCGTTTCACGGGCCCCTGTATGCTCCGCTCTTGGTACAGGCCTCAGTGATAGGCTTCTAGAACTCCAGTCTATCATTCTCCCTCCACCCATGGGTAGGTGTCCCATCTGCATGTCTGCAGAGACCGAACCCCACTGGGCTGCCAGCTGGGCTCTCCCTGCCCACCTGTGCAACTGTAGATGAGGTCAAGAGTCTAACTTTGAGCTACTTGGTGACCCTCTGTAGGTAAATGGCATGGTCTGGACTCCCTTTTTTACTTTTATTATTTTTGGTTTTTGGGTCATACCCGGCAGCGCTCAGGGGTTCCTCCTGGCTATACACTCAGAAATAGCTTCTGGCAGGCTCAGGAGACCCTATGGGACACCGGGATTCAAACCACCATTCTTCTGCATGAAAGGCAAACACCTTACCTCCGTGCTATCTCTCTGGCCCTCATCTGAAGGTCCTTTTATTTCTCACTTTCGCCAAATTGTGCCCTTTTATCTCTGCCCCCTTGGGCTCCGGAGGTCCTGGAGCCCCCACCCCCAATAGTTGCAGAGGGCTTAACTGTATGTGTGTATGCGTCTGAGAAGAGGGAGCACTGATTCCTGGAGTGTGAGGTTCTCACTGCAACTAGGCAGCAGGCACTTCAGTTGAGCCCGGTGTACCCCCAGAAACCAGGTATGTCTGCCCAGGGCAGGGTGCTTGGCCGCATTTGTACCTGCCCTGGTTCCAGCTTCGGGACAGAATTTCTCCTCATCTACGCAGGGTCTAGGGTTGTGCATGGATGGGCTCTGTCTAGTCTCAGGCCTTTTTGGGTTCCAGAAACAGCCATCTGGGAACTGCCGTGGATCCAAGCGTTCTCTGTGGGTTCCCTAAAATAGGCAGCCTGGCTCCCAGCATGGTCGGTTCTTTTTTCTTTTTTTTCTTTTTTCCTGTGCGTGTTTTTCTTTCCGTGTTTTCCAGCCCAGGGCGGTGGAAAGCTGACTCAGCAGATGCCAGTGACGTTTTGATCGTTCTGTGTGTGTATGTTGTGTGTGTGTGTGTGTGTGTGTGTGTGTGTGTGTGTGTGTGTGTGTGTATGTGTGCGCGCGCGTGCTGTTCCCCAGAACCCCCTGGCTGCAGCTCCCGCCAGCCTCATGCCACTGCAGGGCAGGAAGGGAGGCAATAGGATCTGGCCTCACAGCCATAGTGGTAGATGAGGAATTTGGGGGACTGTAGGTCTAGCTTGGAGGTGGGGGCAGAGGCCCCCGAGCCTCTGCTGCCTGGCCTTCTGCCACCTCCACTGGGCTTGTGCTGGAAACCTCATCTGCTCTGTGGCACAGAATCTCTGGGGAAAGATGCCCAGGGGTCCCTGTAGTTCTCCCCACAGACCTGTGGCACTGGGGGCTGTCCTGGGATGAGAGCAGCCTGTATCCCTGACACGTCTGGCTTCCGGCCCCCTGGACACTTCCTCTCTGCTCCAGTGGAACAGGCAGGGATCAGAAGGCAACAGTTTCTCACATATTGGGGCACCCAGACTCGAGGAGAAAACAAAGACCCATCAGAAACCACCAGGCTCTAGGTAAGGACATGGATATGGAAGGTAAAAAACATGGAAGTCCATGAATATGGAAAGTCATGGATATAGAAGATCAAGACCATGGAAGGTCATGGATATAGAAGGTCAAGACCATAGAAGATTATGGGTATGGAAGGATATGAATTGAAAGTCATGGATATAGAAGGTCAAAACATGGAAGGTTTTGGATATGGAAGGTCATGGATATGGAAGGTCAAGATCATGGAAGTTTGTAGATATGGAAAGTCATGGATATAGAAGGTAAAGGCCATGAAATGTCATGGATATGAAAGTTCAAGACCATAGAAGGTTGTGGATATGGAAGGTTAAAAACATGGAAGTTTGTGGATATGGAAAGTCATGAATATAGAAGATAATGACCATGGAATGTCATGGATATGGAAGTTCAAGACTTTGGAAGGTCATGGATATGGAAGGCCATGGATATGGAAGGTCATGGATACAGGAAGTCAAGACCATTGACGTTTGTGGATATGGAAAGTTAAGACATTGAAGGTCATGAATATGGACATCATGGCCATGGAAAGTCATGGATATGAAAGGTCACAGTTCGTAGAAAGACACTGTCCTGGAAAGCCATATTTCCAGAAGACCGTAGTCCCCATGCCATTGGCTCTGCTGGATGGTGGCACAGTGATGTTGGCACTGCCCATAAGGGCTCCCAGTGTGGCGTCAGAGTTGGGATCTCCAGGCTTCCCCTCCATCAGCTGTGAAAACCATCAGGGCCTGCATGGGAGCACAGGGATCCACTAGATGGGCATATTCGTCACTGGTCACCATCTCTTCCCCATGCTGGCCAGAGTGTGTCAGAAACCTGTTCCTTCCTCCCCACCTGCTGAGGCTCCACTGTTATTGCTGCATTTTTAGTCTCTGAGCCACACCTGGTGGTTCTTAGGGCTGACTCCCAGGACTGTGCTCAGGGAACACTGGGGGATCTAGGGAACTGTGCCAGGTGCCAGGTGGGCACCATGCAGGCTCTGACTTTCATGGTGGTCTCGAGTGGTCCCAGTCACCCTGCAGGCAGCTCTCCACTCATGCAGGTTGTCTTGGAAACATGTCACTCAAGGCCACACAGCCTTTAAATAAAGAGGCAGTGTGGTGGGCAGATGTGCTGCTTCTATGGTGAAAGCTTGTTAGGGTCCTAGGACCTGTGGCAGGAAACACTGGTTTCCCTGGGTAGGGGAAGGACAGGACTGCAGGGACAGGTCCAGCCCAGCCTCTCCCCAGTGCCTGCCCTTGGGCCCCCTGACCTGAGCAGCTCACGTGCCTCCCCAAGGCTAGCAGCAGGAGGGAGGCACAGGAGAGCCAGGACTGTTTGCGGGTAATGTCGTGGGATGTCGTTTTAAAAATAATTGTGGATTAGTGACTAGAACAATAGCAAAAGGCAGTGAGGGCCTTTGCTTGCACATGGCCAACCCAGGTTCAATCCTCGGCATCCCATAGGGTCCCCGTGCTCGCCAGGAGTGGTTTTTGAATGCAGAACCAGGAGTAACGCCTTAGACACTGCTGAGTGTGGCCCCAAAAGAAAACTAATAAAAACGCTAAAATTACTCATAGCCAAGAAAATTCCCAGAAGTCACCCAATAAGTGACGCTTTCAAGGATTATTGGCATGAGCCAGAGCCTTTGTCCTTCTTGGGGAAATTGAGGCAAAACTCCACTTACCAAGCGACTAGGTATTTTGCATTAAAAAACATATTGCATTTTTTGTGCAAGAAATAGCATTTTTTGTTTCATTCCTATGCTGATTTCTCTCTCATGCTTTTGGCAAAATGGGAATAAAACTGGGAGTGTGTCCCCAGCTATGGGCAATCTTACTGGGGAATAGAATGCTCAACTCACTCCCTTCCCACCATCTTACTGTGAAAGATCTCTGGGGAAGGGATACCAACACAGACCACATTAACATGGCGGGGACCTCTGTTTCCCTAAGTCCTCCTGGACCATCTACATCTCCACATCACTGAATATTTTCTTCTGATTTTTGGGGGGGAAGGAGAGCTAGTCCTCAGTGCTGTCAGGACTCCCAGACACCTGTGCAGAAGCCCCCCCATCCATCTCTTGCCCTGGCCCTGCCTAGAGCTTGGCTTCCAGGAATAGGGAAGAGCCTATAGGAGGCGAAAGACGAATATTCCTGCAGCCGGTGACCACGTCAGCCTCAGAGCTGGACCTGGGGGGCACGTCTGTTTCCTTAGCAGGTACCCCACGATGCTGAGTACCTTCTTTCCCTCCGTCACCCACCTTTCCCACTTCTCTGGGCTCCACACCCACTTCCCCAGTGGCCCTTCTGCCCTCCTGGCCCTCGTGGCCAAGAAACTGGATCCCTCTTCCCCCCACTGCCTTCAGTCTCCTCCATCTTCTCTGCCTGGGCAGCCCAACCTTCCAGAAGGTTCCTTGGAAGCAGGGACCCCTGGGCTTCCACCACCTCAGACCTCCAGGTCTCCGCCTTCGTGGCTATGGAGAGGGTGCGGACGGGTCAGCCTCTTTCCAGTCTGTTTTTGCTAAGGGCTGGCCAAGCTAATTGAATTTCTTATATTCATTAATTCCTCTCCTTGGGCCGCCTCCTCCCTCTGAATAAACGGCCCTTCACAGGGATCCAATTTCGCCTCAATGCACCTCATTCACGCAGCCTTTTATTACAGCTGCCCCCCACTTCTGCCTGCTGCCTCCCCCCACCCACGCCCGGCTGGCCTGCCTGGTTCTCCTCTACCCAAATTTAGCCCTAGGAGCGACTTCAACGGGGTCGCCGTGGTGGAAAAGGGGGTCGGATGTGTGAGGCCCCTAAAAGACCAATGAGGATGGAAGGGGTGGAGGAAGAGGCCTAGAGAGAGGGGAAGCCCTACATGCACATCTAGGTCCTAATCTCAGCAGCTGCTTACTGAGAGAACTGACCCCAGAATCCTTGCACCACTGTGACCATGAATCACAGTGCTTCATCCTGGACCAGGGAGAGGGTTCGAATCGCATAGTATTTGGAGAGGGAATTTTCAGTTAAACACAGAACACATGGGGTTTGCTGCACATGGCAAGCGGGCCGAGGATGGGGGAGCAAGGAAAGAAAAAAAAAGATGCCTGGTTGCATGTACACACTTGCCCAGAAAGAACACTGGACTCTGATGCTCCTGGCCTCAGTGTGGCCTTTGGTCTGCATTGGGCCCTCAGCTCTCGCTACCATGAGCACCATCCAGCTCTGTCCTGGACGCCAAGGGGTGTCGTGAAATCAATACAGTGTTTGCCAGTGTGTCATGTGATGTGACCCTAATGGGCTGCCGAGGTGAGCCAGAGGTGTGCCTGGAAGTCTTTGTCCAATATTCTCGGACAGACCTACCCGGGGCCCCAGGCCGACTGCACTGAGCCATCTTGGCCATTGGCAGCTGCTGGGCCGTCTCTGGTCCATGTTTCCCTGCCCTGCCCCGAGATGTGCTGAAGTGCCTTGATTTATCGCCCAATTCAAGCTGGGCCACTTCTGGCCATTCTCTTCTTCTTCCCATTGAGGTTTCGGTGCCGACTGCACCCAGATTCCAGTACATGACGATGACGGAGCCGCCGGGGAATGAGTGACTGGACATGCCCCTTGTGTCTGAGTCCTCATGGATGGTGGCAGAGGGAGCTCGGACCCCAGGGTGGCCCGCGCAGACCCTGGAGTTTGGAAATGCATGTGATATTTTTAGGCGGCATTCTTGGCATTGCTTTGTACCTTTGGGGACAACATAACTTCTCTTCTTTTCTCAGACAAATGACCAAGCAAGCAAGGAGGGGGAGAAAAATAATGGTTTTAGTCTATAAATGACAGGAATATGTACTTCAAATAGCCTGTTGGGAAGGCCGGCCAGGCCCCTTTCAGGCCACCCATCTCTCCCATGCTCATAGAATGTGGGTCAGATTTGGGGTTGCAGAGGAAGAGGTGAAGGGGACGCCTCTGGTTGTAATGAGCGGATCTTGAATCAAGGCCCTCAGAGGGGTTAAATTTATTATTCTCACACTAGGGACTTGAGGCTGCCTTGTTGGATCCCAGCCTTCCTCCCAAGGAGCAGGCAGCCCCCAGCCTGAGAAGGCAAATGGGTCTTCTTGTAGGATGGGTGACAGACCCATAAGCCAAATTCTCTGGGAGCAGTGGGACCACCTGGTCCCATTCAACTACAAAGGGAAACCACAAAGAGGGTTCAAACCCCCCAAAACAGCTTTGCTGACATCCTTCCTCAAGCCCTCCCTGGCCAACCCCAATTCTCAGCTCTTCCACCCCCACCCCTTCTCCTTCTGTTCTTCCTGGGCCTGGAGAAAAAAAATAAAGTGACAGAAAGTTGAGGACGGAGCCCCGGCCTTCTGTCGGTCGGTTTGCAGACACATTAATTTGATATATGGCCAAGATAAGCAGGCTAGGCCCAGAGAAAGAGTGGGAGAGGCCGCCTGTTCTAAGATAGCTGGCCCTTTTTTTATTTTTCAGCCTCGAAATGAGAAATAATTATATTTATCTCTCCCGCACAGAGATAACGCAGCCGTAAATTCATTGCCACGCAGACTGGGCTAATAACTCATGGGCTCTTGGCCGTGTTGTTTTTTTTTCCAGAATCACAAGTCCAATACAGTGTTCGTGGGTCAAAAGCTCCCGGCCCTCCTGACCTCTGCCTACTTTTTAACAAGGGCTTTATCCCCTCCGATCCATAAATTATTGGGGACATCCTTTTAACTGCTCTGAGGAGAGGTGCCAGACCGCTTAAATATTTCCTGTTTTATCACACTTGTGGAGGCATTTTTCACGGGTCTCAATGCAATTTCCTCCCATGGTTGGGCCGCTGGTGTGGTTTCAGAATCTGAACAATTGACTCAGGAGCTTCAAGATAAAGGATGGAACTTGCTGGTGTAAACAGATAAGTCCCGGGGTCTCTGCCATCTAGCAAATCACATCTCTGCCAGCGATTGGAAAGTGATTTGAGGGCCGAGAAGGTCAGGGCACTAGGGCCCCAGTGCAGTTTTTCAACATTGTGGGTGCTCTCTTCATGGAATTCCTTTTATTATTATTACTTTTCATATGCTGTTTATGGAACAGGTCTTTAATAGAAAAGCAAGGCTGCAGGGGAGCTCAAAGCACGTGCGGACTGGTGCATTATTTGCATTTCTCGGCCTGTGTTATCACCGACACGCTGCAGGCTCCGTTGTGCACCTCGGCCCTGGCTTTCATTCGCCTCAAAAATAAACGCTAATATCAGCCTTGTTTTCACATTCCCAACCATATTTGGTAAATTGGACTCACTTGAGGCCCTTTCGGGCTGCCAAGAGTCTAGTTGGCAAAAAAAAAAAAAAAAATGCCACTTGGGTGATGCCGTAACTGACCCTCAGTCCTATTTGTAGGTTCCCTCATCTGACCCCCAGATCTACCCAGACTTGTGCTTCCCTCGGGAGGAGCGCCCGGGTTTGAGGCACCGTCTCAGCTGCCGTCCTCACTCCTGTCTTCTCTGCCGGGTTTTGATCTCAGTTGTTGGCCCAGTGAATGACCAGGTTGGTCTATGTTTTGCCAACATGTTAGAAGGAGTATATTGGTCCAGTTGGTGAGAAAAAAATTTAAAAAATGGGAGAACAGGGGCCAGAGAGATGGCACAGTTGTAGGGCATTTTGCTTCGCATGTGGCCAACCCGAAGGGACCTGGTTCGATTTCTGGCATCCACTATGGAGCCCCAGACTGCCAGGGCGATTTTTGAGTGCAGAGTCTTGAGTAAACCCTGAGCACCACAAGGTGTGGCCTAAAAATCAATCAGTCAATTAATAAATAAATAAGGTTTAAAAAAATAGAACACCCGCCATTTTAAAAGAACCTTGGGACATGGATTACTTTTATTTTCTCACATATTCCCACATTCTTCTATAAAACTAAGAAGAAAGGAATAAGGAAAGGTTAGAGGCCAAGGGCCAACTGGTCTCAGATGCATTGGCAGGGGAACTAAATAAGGTGAGAACTAAATCTCCAAGCCAGAGTCAATGACATTTAAACTTAAAGGGGACCGTTACACTGGCAGGCCAGGGGGCAAAGGGTGGTAGGATGGCATGCACTCTGGGGCGATGCGGAGAGGATGATTGAAACTGGTGGTGGGAAGGGCCCTGACTCACTGTATATCTCAACTTCAACTATGAAGGGTTCTATTGATCATAATTATTTCAATAAAATAAAATTTAAAAAAATGGGAAAACAGTCCTTCCACGGTAACTTTACCTTGTCCTCTTTCTTTGCATCTTTGTTCTCGTAATTAAAAATAAAAATAAAATAGAAAAATAAATTCAGGAAGGACTGCTCTCCCAATCAGATGCATTCAGCATTCTGGAGAAATCCTCCAGCTTTTTCCAAATAAACAAATATTTTTATTCCAAAAAAGAAAATGGGAAAACAGTGACTGAGGGTTGCACAGGGGCTTTGACAGTTGTGGGATGTTTGGTGTTTGGTGTCTTCTGGTTTGCTGTGTCCCATCAAATCAAGGCTGTTATCCTGATGGTCTTCCCTTTCTAGATCTTAGCTAGTTGCAGAATTGGGTACTGAATAGTAGTCTGGTTGGTTGGGTCCCTCTCAATCATAATGGACCTCAAATTAGAGTGAGGTGCCAAGTAGGCATTGTGTACCACCTGTTCTTGGCCAGGGAGGCATGTAAGAATCTAATTGAGTCGTAAATATGAGTTGACTAAAAAAGAAATGGGCAAGATTAGGGGGACAGGCTTCCTTTGGTCTGAAGGTTCTTGGGGGACATTTAACGTTAAGATGGGCGGCTGGAGCAGTTGTGCTAGAGGTAAGGCGTCTGCCTTGCAAGTGCTAGCCTAGGACAGGCGGCGGTTCGATCCCCCAGTGTCCCCTATTGGTTTCCCCCAAGGCAGGAGCGATTTCTGAGTGCATAGCCAGGAGTAACTCCTGAGTGTCAACGGGCGTGGCCCCAAAACAAACAAAAAAAAACAAATAACATTAAGGTGGGAATGTTTATATATAATGCATTTATAGATTTGGGTCCGAGTTTTTGGTTCACACGCCTGGCAGTTCTAGGACTCACTCCTGGCGGTGCTCATGGATCCAATGTGGAGATCAAATCTGGGTTGGACACCCATGAGGCAAGAGTTTGACCTGCTGTCCTGTCTCTCTGGGCCCAGGGAAATGTTTTTGTTGTTGTCATCATTGTGGTTGTTTTGGGGCCATACCTGGTGGCACTTAGGGGTTACTCCTGGCTCTGTGCTCAGGAATTACTTCTGGCAAGCTCGGGGGATCCTATGGGATGCCAGGAATAGAACCTGGGTAGGTTGTATGTAAGACAAAAGCCCTCCCAACTTTGCTGTGGCTCCGGCCCAAACGTGTGTATATATTCTTGATGGCAGAAAACACAATTGTACACACAGGCCACTTTCTGTCTCTAAGGTCGGTTGTGCCAAATTCACTGCTGTTTTACAAACTGCTCTGAGCCAGGCCCAGAGATTCCCCCTGGTCCATTCCTTTACCCAACAGTAGGCACAAGACAGACTCTGAACTCTTGTTCAACAGGTGGCAAATTCTAGCTCTCAAAAGAAAGGTAGAACGCTGAACTGCTGTGTGCATAGTTTGTGTGGGTTGTTGCTTTTTTTGTTTTGGTTTGGTGTTTTGGGGCACACCTGGTGATGCTCAGGGGTTACTCCTTGCTGGGGGACCATATGGGACACCTAGAATCAAACCTTGGTCCATCCTTAGGTCAGCCGCATGCAAGTCAAATGCCCTACAGCTGTGTCACCACTCCAGTCCCATCTTGTTGCTTTTCTGTTGCTTGACCATGTTTTATCTTTCTCAGTCGGTTCTCAGCTCTCCTCAATCCTCTTTATTCCGTAGCTAAAAGAATTCCAAGCTTCTCTGTGTTTGCGTGATGGCACTTAAAAATGATCAGCAACACGAATTATAGTTGGAGTCTCTGACTTGCGAGGTGCTGAGGATCGCTCTCAGCTCCTGAAAATTGCATCCAGGGACTTTCTTCCTCCTGAGCCTGCATGTAATGCTACTTCAAGTCTGTCTTCGTCCCCAGTAACGTGTCACTCAGGAGCATTCTCACGTCGAACTAAGGAATGTTTGGTTAATTTGTTCTCCCCTGTTGGTGCCACTGAAAATAAATATAAAACATTGCGTGGTTTGATTTGATTTGATTTTCTTTTCTTTTCTTTTCTTTTTTTTTTGGTTAATGGGTCACACCGGCAGCGCTCAGGGGTTCCTCCTGGCTCTATGCTCAGAAATCGCTCCTGGCAGGCTCGGGGGACCATAGGGGATGCTGAGATTCGAACCAATGACCTTCTGCATGAAAGGCAATGTCTTACCTCCGTGCTATCTCTTCGGCCCCAGCATGGTTTGATTTTCATTCCAGCCTTCATGTTCATAGCGTGGACACGTGTGTTTGCAAGCTTGAGTTTTCCATGTTTGTGCTCAGCTAAGTGGGGAGGGGCTTTTTTAAGCCTGTGTTCTCTCTTGGACAAGTATATTCCTCCTCTCTCTCTCTCTCTCTCTCTCTCTCTTTCTCTCTCTCTCTCTCTCTCATCTCAGTAAATTTCTTTTCGTTATAAAACAAAAGGCATTTTGGGGACTGGAGTGACAATACAGTGGTAGAGCATTTGCCTGCATATGGCCGACCCTGAACAGACCCAGGTTGGATTTCTGGCATTCCTTATGGTCCCCTTAGTCTGTCAGGATTGATTTTTTTTTTCTTTTGGGGCCACACGCAGTGATGCTCAAGGGTTACTCTTGGCTATGCACACAGAAATCACTCCTGGCTCAGGGGACCATATGGGATGCTGGGGATTGAACTGAGGTTCATCCTGAGTCAGCTGTGTGCAAAGCAAATGCCCTACCACTGAGCTATCATTCCAGCCGCCAGAAGTAACTCCTGAGTACCGCCAGATGTGGCCCTGAAAGAAAACAAAACTAACCCTCAAAAAGCAGTTTTGCTTTACTTAACATAAAAAAATGGGAAAGGATTTTATTTAGCACTGTTTTATTTTATTTACTAAGCACTATTTCACCCCTAATATTGCATCCAGCCATGAAGATCCTTTTTGTTTTGTTTTGTTTATTTTTTGAATGCTCAGGGGTTACTCCTGGCTATGCACTTAGAAATTGCTCCTGGCTTGTGGGACCATATGGCACGCTGGGGGATCGTACCTCGGTCCGTCCTAGGTCATCCGCGTGCAAGGCAAATGCCCTACCGCTGCGCCACTGTTTCAGCCCCCATGGAGATCTCTAGGGAGATCTCCCAGGCCTGCACTCTCTCTCCCTCCAGACCTGAGGGGTCCCGCCTGCTGAGAAGAATTCTTAGATCCTGGCTGGAGAAATAGGACCTGAGCTAAGGACCTGCAGCCAACCTGAACTAACCCCTGGCATCACTTATTGCCTTCGCCCCATTCCTGTAGGAGAAATCTCTGAGCACGGAAGCAAGGAGTCAGCCCTGAGCTGCTAGGTTTGGCGCCCAAGCAGCAACAGTGCAAAGACCCCTCAGATCTTGCTCCCAGGGAAGGAATAATTAATTTTCTCAGATGGGCCAGATAGGCACATCGTGTTTATTGGAAAAAAAATCTCCCTTGTTTGAGCAAACACTTTCCAAAGGCAGAATCTCCTCCTGGTTCTTTAAATTCTCTATTCTAAAGGAAGATTTCTGCATGGGAAAAGACTCGATTTTCTTCCTTAGGCACAACCCCCCTACCCCTACCCCACCCCACCCCACCCCCGTGGCCGCCCAGCGCTCGCTGCTCTGCACTTCTGGAAGCTTCTCTGGCTGATGGTCCGCCCCGCTGTGTGGACACACAGATGCTCACCATCACAGGAGTAACCCGAACCCTGTTCTTTCCAGTAGGCTCAGCAGGATTTCTGGGTGCGGCCTGGAACCCTTCGCAGTGTTGAGAGCCCAGGATGGAACATGAGGCATTGACCGAGAAACTGAACAGGCATTTGGGGGGCTCTGGGGGGAGCGGAGAGAGTAATTTGTCTCCTTGGCTCAGCTTCTGTGCGGACCTCGGCGGCCGTTTTCAGGTCCTTGTCCGTGAGATCCGTCCTCTGGACTCGCTCCATCCTGCGTCTCCGAGACGGTGATGATGTCTGTTGAGAAACAGGCCAAATCACCTCCTCTCCACTAACCTTGGGCCTTGCCTTTCCCTAGAAAGTCGGCTGCCTGCCTTCCAGTCTTGCTAGCTTGTTTTTTCATGTGCTTAAAGAGTTTTGCTGGGGTTTTTTGTTTGTTTGTTTTGTTTTGGGGCTACACTCAGGGGTTACTCCTAGCTCTGCACTCAGGATCATTCCTGGTTGGATTGAATCCAGGTTGGCTGTATGCAAAGCAAACACTCTACCACTGTGCTATGGGGCCAGAGCAATAGCACAGTGGTAGGGTGTTTGCCTTGCACACAACTGACCTGGGACTAACCTGGGTTCAATATCTGGCATCCCATATGGTCCCCTGAGCCTACCAGGAGCGATTTCTTTTTCTCTTTTCTTTTTTTTTTTTTTTGAGGGGGGGGTGCAGGACACACCTGGTGATGCTCAGGGGGTTACTCTCAGCTATGCGCTCAGAAATCCTTCCTGGTTTGGGGGACCGTATGGGACACCGGGGGGGGGGGGGTGTCAAACGGTGGTCCATCCTGGGCTAGTACAAGCAAGGCAGATGTCTTACCATATGTGCCACTGCTCCGAGTTTCACTTTGTTGTCCTTGGGATTTGTCGTTTACTTCTTCAGAACACATGTCCCTGAGTTGTTCCATTTCCTGCCCCAGCCTTGCCTGCCATGTTTGTTGCCTGCAGGAAAGTTCTTCTTGCCCAGCCTGCCCAGTGCCGCCACGTCCCCCAACTCTGTCCGTCCTTCCTGCTGTCTGCTCTGTGCTGAGCAAATGTGTCTTCTATGCCAAGAACAGACAGACAGACATGCTTTTGTATATCTTACCTTTGTGTCTCAAAGTGCTCCAAGTAGCAGAAGGTTCTGTCTATATTTCTTCATCCTAGCCGGCTGCGACAACCTGGGGTCCCTTCCCAGCTGCTATCCTTTCAGTGAGATTTTTTTGTTCACTGTGATAGCCTAACTCCTGTGTCTTCGGGCACAGGCGAGAGAGACTTGGTGATAGCGATGACAGAGAGGTTACCAGCAGGTTGGAAGGTATCTGGAAGTACATTTGTCTCAGATGGTCTTGTTCTATTTGTGGGGTTCTTGGATTGGAATTGAGGGGAGACGGGCCCAGCCCATCTGGCCTTCTGACCTCATAATGGAAGATTCCAAAGATGTGCACATTCTTTCTGGAAAAGGAAAGGTTGCACATGGCTTACGGCTCAACCCCCGCCACCTGCCAGGGTCCTCTGAGCACTGCGGGCTTGACCCAAAGACCCCTTTCCCCCAAAATACTATAAAATGAGGCACATGCTCCCCGATGCTTGGAGAGGCATCACAACACCTGCAGAGTCAGTCAGGTAAAGCGGGGTTCAGTGTGGGGTATAGGGGGAGAGCCCACCCTGTTGAGACTGGTTGCCCTCCATGGTGACAATATCAAGGCTCGTGACAGAGAAATTCCTGCTCAAATTGATGCTGGGTTTTCCATCCCCTCAAAGCCTGACCCCATGTAGAAGGAGTGTCTGGTGTCTGTTGTCTTGCCCCTACACACACACACACACACGCACACACATACACACACACACACACACACACTGTCATAAAGATGATATTCAATGGTTTAGAGACAGAGTGAATTTATTATGGATTTTGATTTGTTACTATGCTTGAGTGTGTAAAGTAAATGATTAATTTGTGTGTTTGTGTATCTGTCTGTCTGTCTGTCTGTTCATGGCATCTCTGAACATTCAAAAAAATCTTTTCGAGGCCAGAGCAATAGCAATAGTGAAGGGTGTTTGCCTTGCACACAGCCAACCTGGGTTCAATCCCCAGCATCCCATATGGTTCCCAAAGTCTGTCAGGGGATAATTCCTGAGCACAGAGCCGGGGATAATTCCTGAGCACAGAGCCAGGAATAACCCCTGAACACTGCCAGGTGTGGCCCCAAACAAATTATATATATATAAAAAATATATATGTGTATATATATATATATTTTTTTTTTCAATTCCTCCTCCCCTCACACATTGGTCCAGAGCTTCTGGTTCTGGTCTCTGCCTGCATCAGTGTGTTTCCTTATAATCATATGAAATAATGAAACACACCAAGTTAAAAGACGCTCAAATAATTTAGTGACTAAAAATGAATTCTTCAACATCAGCTGGGTCTCTGAAAGCACTTCCGGCCACCGGAGCACCTTTCTGGACCCTCCGTTTCCAATTTTAGACTTCCTAATTCTTTCTCTTTTGAATTATGTGGACCCAAGAATAGTTGACCACAAATAGGAGGCCGGCCCATATTTTCCAAAGAGCAAAGATGCTCTGAGCCAACGGAATATGGAAACGGTCAGGAATGCGGACGGAATGGCCGTGGCTATAAATGTTGAATCCACTAAATTAGGTGTTTATACCTATTTTCGGTAACGTGGGGTGAATTTAGAAATATCACATCGTTTTCTGCTCTTTTTTGATCAGACGATGTGACGAGTCTGGACTTCATAGGGTTTGGGGGCCCACCCTTGGCAATTCTCTGCTTGGTACTGGGGCCGAGCCATTTGTGGGGTATGGGCCCAGAATTACACCTGGTTGAGCCTACTGGGTAGGAGAGAGGAAAATGGGTGCAGAAAATGGGGGAGCTCAGCCTGGGGCATCACAGTCGCGTGTTCCAGCCCTTTGGGCTGTCTCTGACCTCACCCTGGGATCTGGAATCCATGGCCTTGTGGACAGTGGGCTCCCAGCCCCCCTTATTTTGTGGGTACCTTGAGAATGGCTGTTATTTCATTCATCACAACATCTGCTGCTTCTGCGAGTAATTTCTGGAGCAGAACACTCACGACTTCGACACCCAGATAATGACAGCTCAGGGTTCGCCCTCTTCAAAGGTGGATTGATGGATGGGACCCCCTGGAAGGCCGCCTTGTCTCCCTCCCAGGGTCCCCACCTTTCAACCCCACCTTCCAAACACACACAAACCAACTATTTAGTTGTTCCAGAGTGTCCCTTCCATCTGGACCCTGTGACTCTCTGGATTTGGTGAGGACAGAGTCTGAAATCTTTGGGGGGACAAGGGGCCTCCCACACCTTTCCTGCTCACCGCCCACCTTCCCTTCTCACCTTCCCCACTCTTCTGGGCCTCTCTTCAGAGCTGGGCTCCTGGCCGGAGTTGCACCTCCCTAGCCTGCCTCCTTTTTCGCACCCTGGAAACCTTCACTGCAACCGCCCCCCTCCAGCCAGGGCCCCCACAACACAATCCCCCTATTGTCCCCTGGGCAGGAGCAAGGGACTTAACGAGTCCTGGGGAGGGGGGGCTCCTGAAGAGGTTGACACGTGGCCCTCTCCCACCATCCAGGCAGCTTCCTGCTTTCACAGGCAGGCCTGGGGGGGTTGGGTTCCCCTGGGACTGGACACCCCCTAGTCTAGAGGCAGCACCTCTGTGGCTCCCCTGTGCTAGCAGCAGATGGGGGGCTGCTATGTCACCAGCCTCAGCGTCCATGGTGCCTGCATTTCTTGTCTGTTGAGGTCCTGGGGGTGTCTTTTCTCAGAGCTCCCCAAACTTCTTCCAAAGTGCACTAAAGGGCAGACCAGCCGCAGAACTTGGGGTGTGGGAGGCTCGACCTGGGAGCAAATGACCTTAAGAAAAAGCCCAAAGCCGAACCACTCCTCCAGCAGGCACAGAGGGATGTATGTGTTCACCGAGACCCCCAAAATCTGAGCATGGAGACTTCATGGAGGGCACCTGGGGGAGCTGTGTAGCTGAGAAAACTTTCCCCTTGAAGTCAGTTGCTTTTCGATTTTGTTACTAGCGTTCAGTGCATCAAGATATTTTATCAACCTGTATGCCAGGGGCCACCAAAATACCGCAGAGAAAGCACAACCCATAGGGAGTAGGGCGCTTGCCTTGCTCAGGACCAGCCTGGTTCCATCTCGGGTACCACACAGAGTCCCCAAGTCCATTGAGAGTCCTGTTGGTCCCTGTCCACCACCACCAGGCATGGTCCCGAAAATAACAAGCCAGCCAAATGCTTCAGGGAAACAGGGCTCTCTGTGGGTGAGGCAAGACCTGAGTCCCACCACTGTTTCCTTGTCATCTTCCAGGTTACTCAGTCACCCACCTTTTCTGTGGGATGGTTCTACTTCTCTTTTCTTTGCTGACGGGGGTGAGGGAGGAGAGAATAAAGAAAAGCTGGAGCTGGAGTGGGATAGGGCCTTTGCCTTGCATGTGGTGAACCTGGATCTGATCCATGGCATCCCATATGGTTCTCCTGAGCCTACCAAGAAAGAAAGAGAAAGAAAGTAAAAGAGAAAAGGGGCCGGAGAGATGTCCTTCCATTCAGAAAGATGGTGGTTCGAATCCTGGCATCCCATATGGTTCCCCGTGCCTGCCAGGGGCGATTTCTGAGCATAGAGCCAGGAGTAAACCCTGAGTGCTGCCAGGTGTGACCCAAAAATCAAAAAAAGAAAAAAAAAGAAAAAGAAAAAAGATAGAAGAAAAGAAAAAGAGAAAGGGAGAAAGAAAAGAAAGAGGGAGAAAGAACAAGAGAAGAGAAAGAAAAGGGGGGAAAGAAAGAGATATAAAGGGAGAAGAGGAAAAAGAAAGGGAGAAAGGGTGAAAGAAAGAGAAAAGAAGAGAGAAAGGGAGAAAGAAGAGAGAAAGGGAGAAAGAACAGAAAAAAGGAAGGGAAAGAAGAAAGATAGAGAAAGAAAGAAACAGAAAGAAAAAGAGAGAAAGAAAGAAAAAGAAAGGAAAGAAAGAAAGAAAGAAAGAAAGAAAGAAAGAAAGAAAGAAAGAAAGAAAGAAAGAAAGAAAGAAAGAAAGAAAGAAAGAAAAAGAAAGAAGGAAGGAAGGAAGGAAGGAAGGAAGGAAGGAAGGAAGGAAGAAAGAAAGAAAGAAAGAAAGAAAGAAAGAAAGAAAGAAAGAAAGAAAGAAAGAAAGAAAGAAAGAAAGAAAGAAAGAAAGAAAGAAAGAAAGAAAGAAAGAAAGAAAGAAAAGGGAGGGAGGGAGGGAGGGAGGGAGGGAGGAGTGAACATTTGGGGAACTTGCCTCTCCCTCCCTGGCCAGTGGGGGTTCACACCTCTTTCCAGGGGTGCAGGGATGCCACAGTTGGCAGCCCCCTGGGGTGTGAGCCCCAGGCCCTCCTGTGGCTCTGGAATGCAGCACCAGGGGCGGCTGCTTAGGGGCTGGGAGAGCAATAAACAGCTGGGGGGGGGGGCAGGGGCCCCAGGGCCGCCATATGCGCCCTGTAAGGCTGTCATCCTGGGCTTGTCCTCCAAGGGAGTCATTAAAAGGCTCCCTCTCCGGGCCTTTGAAGTGGGCCAGCTTGAGCCCCTATAAATCCCCAGCATGGCCCTCTGACTGGCCCTCTAATTGCTTGCTGTTTGACTTATTAACATCAACTGAGTTAAATAATTTGTCACATGTGGGGTTCGTCATAAATAATGGGGCTCTCCCGTTGGGGGGGCTCTGTCGTCCATCCGTGATGTATGGGGCCCCTTTTGGAACGCTGTCACTGGCATGTCTTTTGGTGGGTGGGGCCATTTTCTTTGTGGGGTTCTTCTCCCCCAAAGAACACCCCTTTTGCAAAATTCTTGCAGTCGGTCTCTAGGGCCCAGCCACGCCTTGGCCAGGTCACAGGCAAAAGGACAGAAACAGTCCCCCGCAGGAGCACTGGCTGCAGAGGTGTACGTGCATTTTGTGGACTCAAAAGTAGTGGTGGGGTGACATATATGGGGGTCATGGATGTCCTCAGTGACTCAGTGTCCTTTGTCCTGGTGCTGCCTGACCCCAGCCAGGTGCCAGGGCAGGGGGGGGTCATCGCTGTGGGCAGTGCCAATGGCATCGTTGGCCGAGGAGGTTGGGCAGTGGGCACGGATGAGAGGGTTCGTGTGCAAGCTGGGTGGGAGCAGGGAGCACTTTGCTCCGAGCCAACTTCTGACTTCTGCTCCTTGTTCATTGATCTCCTCCCGCTGGCATCTTTTCCTGCTCACCGTCAAAAACAAAACAAAACTGGGGTGGGGGTATGTTTCTTGCACATCTGGCCCGATGACAGGGCTGTTCCAGAGATGAAGGAAGGGCCCAGCGAGAATCTTCTGGTGCTGCTGTCCAGGTCGGGCGCATTCTTGGATTGAGTGACTAATCAGGAAGAAGGTGGGGTGCCAGGAATGCCAGGGGTGTCAGGAAGCCCGCCGAGAACCCATTAGAACTAGCATTAATTCCTTCCCTCCTTCTTTCCTTCCTTCCTTTCTTACCCTTCCCTTCCTTCTTTCCTTTCCTCCCTCCTTTCCTTCTTTCGCCTTCCTTTCCTTCCCCTTCCTTCCTTCTCCTTTCTTTCTTCCTCCTTTCTCCTTCTTCCCTCCTTTCTTCCTTCCTTCCTTTATCTTTCTTCCTCCTTTCTTCTTTCTCCTTCCTTCTTTCTTTCTTTCTTTCTTTCTTTCTTTCTTTCTTTCTTTCTTTCTTTCTTTCTTTCTTTCTTTCTTTCTTTCTTTCTTTCTTTCTTTCTTTCTTTCTTTCTTTCTTTCCTTCTTTCCTTCTTTCTTTCTTTCTTTCTTTCTTTCTTTCTTTCTTTCTTTCTTTCTTTCTTTCTTTCTTTCTTTCTTTCTTTCTTTCTTTCTTTCTTTCTTTCTTTCTTCTTTCTTCCTCCCTTTCTTCTTTCTCTTTCTTTCTTTCTTTCTTTCTTTCTTTCTTTCTTTCTTTCTTTCTTTCTTTCTTTCTTTCTTTCTTTCTTTCTTTCTTTCTTTCTTTCTTTCTTTCTCCTTCCTCCCTTTCTTCTTTCTTTCTCTCTTTCTCTCTCTTCTTTCTTTCTCTCTTTCTCTCTCTTTTTCTTTCTTTCTTTCTTTCTTTTTCTTTCTTTCTTCTTTCTCTCTCTTTCTTCCTTCCTTCTTTCTTTTTTCTTTCTTTCTTTCTTTCTCTCTCTCTCTCTTTCTTTCTTTCTTTCTTTCTTTCTTTCTTTCTTTCTTTCTTTCTTTCTTTCTTTCTTTCTTTCTTTCTTTCTTTCTTTCTTTCTTTCTTTCTTTCCTCTTTCTCTTTCTCTTTCCTTCTTTCTTTCTATCTTTCTTTCTTTCCCTCCTTCCTTCCTTCTTTTCTCCCTCCTGCCCTTCTTTTATTCTTTCCTTTCTTCATCCCTCTTTCTTTCCTCCCTCTTCCCCGTGTCTGCAGTCAGTGAAACACTCCCTCCTGCTCTGGGAACTCATGGGCACTCAGCCTTAGTCCTAGGGGTGCTTGTGGCCTTTGGGGGAGATATTGGCGAGATTGGAGCACGGTGACGCAAGGCCTGGACTGTGATGCTCTGTCCAACTGCCAACACACCCTCACGTCACGTCACGCACCTGCCCTGCGATTAGCTGTCAGAGGGAAACTTCGAGAATGTTCCAAGTTCTGTCTCTTTGCTCACGAGTCTGGACTGTCCAAGTCAAATTTGGCTTCATGAACGTTATGAGAGGAAGAGGGAGAGAGAGTCTTTAGTTTGTTTGTTTGTTTGTTTGGGGCCACACCCTTTGGTGCTCAGGGGTTTGCTCCTGGCTTTGCACTCAAAAATCACTCCTGGCAGGCTTGAGGGATGCCACGGATTGAACTTGAGTCAGCTGTGTGCAAGGCAAGCTCTCTATCTACTGTGCTATCATTCTGGCCCCCAAAGGGGTTTTTTTTGTGTGTGTGTGTGTGTGTGTGTGTGTGTGTGTGTGTGGTGGAATCTTGCTATCATGGAACATATATCAAGATTATTTGATAATACTGACTTAACCACTTTGGGGTGGGGGATGCTATGGAACTCAGAGGTGTCATCCTGGCAAGGTCTGAGTGTGCCCCCAACTCCGGGCACCTGGGTAAGAAATTCTTATTTGGGCCATTTAGAAGCCCTGAGAAAAAGCAAAAGAAGTGTTTTCATTTAGAACAAAATTCGCATGATTTTCCTTGGGGAGCACATGCAGGTGTGTTTGGGATCACTCCTGGTGGAAGTCTGGGGACCCTATGGGATGCAATCAACCCAGGTCAGCAGCTCCCCGATGTCCTACCATTCCGGCCCACAATCGGGCACCTTAATTCTACAACTCAACCAAACCTACTGGTCTTTTGCGTTCAGGGTAATTTTTTCCATGACTGAAAGAAGTTACTGGAATGAATATCGTCCAGAGGAACCCGCAGCCTCTGTAAAATTATTGTGAGGACTCTGGGGGTGCGGCTGAGAAGCTTTGCTAGTCACCAAAAGGCAGACCTGCTTTGGGGGAGCGTGTGGTAATTAGAAAGTTTCCTTAAGAGCTGGAGAAACAACCTTCGTATATGGAAGACGCAGGCTTTGGCCCTTGGCACCCTCATGGTCCTCCCAAGTACCCCTAAACAACATGACAGGATCGGCCCTTGATCAATGTGGGTGTGGCCTCCAAAAAACACACATACACAATTTCCCAAACCCATGATTCAGTAAGCAGTCTGTGTATTTGTTTACCTCATTCCCCAGTGCTGTGATGAGCCCAGGGGGTTCACCAGGGCGGGTTACCCTCTATTCACACCAGCGGCCCATGTCCACACCACAAAGTGCCCACCACTTCCCTGGGTAGGGAGTGCTTCATTTTCTTCCAAACATTAAGACTAGCATTGATTAGAACCTACTAGAACCGACTGGAAATTACTAGAACCTTCTAGACTCTTGAGCTGGACTCTAGCCCAAAGGTCGAGGATACTTTGATGGTGCTGTTGGTCCTCCTAGCACCAGGTTCGACCCCCCAAAAGAATAAATCTATGCATAACAATAAGTGTTTGTGTTTTCCTTTTGGTGTGTGCCCAGCTGTGCTCTGCTGACAGTGCTCAGGAGACACCATGTAGTGTCAGGGATGGAACCCAGGTCAGCACATGCCAGGCAAGCTACTCCTCCCACCCTGAGCCATCTCCCCAGTCCCATAATGTTGTTTGCTTGTCTGAATGCGGTGTTTTTCTGGTCCTGCTCTCTTGGGGCAAGTGAGGGACTCAGACCCATATCCCTAATGACCCCCGGCGCACCCTGAGGCCTGGTGCCCCCCAAAAGGCAGAACCCTGTGAGGTGCATGAACTGCAGCATAAAGCCCCAAGTCCCACCAGCTCCCGGCTTTCTCCAGCACTCTCAGTAGCTCGAACCACTTAACATTTTTTAAGCCTTTCTCCCCCATCACCGCCTCCTGTAATGTAAACTCAGGCTTCGCTCTGGCATATTGAAAGCTGCTGCCTTTCACCCAGTAAGCGGCCATACAAGCCCATCTTTGTTCCCCGCCATGACGAAGGGTCCCCAGTTCACACACACACACACACACACACACACACACACGCACACACATACATACGCTCACACACGCTCACATGCGCACACACGCCCCGGCTGTCTACTATTTATCTGGTCTGGAATAATCATTAATCTTTAATTACTGAATAAACATTTTCAGCAGGTGTGGAAAAACTGCCCACTCAAACAAACCTCGTCCTCCTCCTCTTTGGGGGGACGGGACCAGAGGGGCACCCCTTGGCAGCGAGCAGCCCTCTGCGCCTCACCTTCCTCCCCCACACCCCTTCTGAATGGAGGAGAACGTGGAGCAGGGGCCTCGAGAGCAGCCCCCCATGACACATGAATCAGAAATTTCCAGTTCGAAATTATGCACCTCCATAACATCCTGGACTGCAGTGGGTGAGGGAGGAACCGACGGAGGCAGTTCAGTGGGGCTGAGGGAAGAAAAAAAATTGTGTTTTTCTGTCGGGGGATGCGGGGGGGTTCTCTACCTTGGATTTTTTTCCCCCTTCCTGTGGCTTGCACCCTTTTCTCGGGGCCATGCACGGAGCCTGTGGTGTGAGCAGATAGAAGGCAGCGTTTTCCCCCAGAACAATGAAGGCTCTGTTCGTGCCCGGCTGCTGCCTGCAGACGGCCTGAGCTTGGAATGACGGACGGGCGGGGCCCAGGTTCAAAGCCGCTGGCCACCGAGGGCTTTAATTCTGCATTATTTTGGCTTCTCTAACCTCTGCATCTCTCTGTCTCTCTCTGTCTCTGTCTGTCTGTCTCTCTCTCCCTCTCTCTTTTCCGTCAACCTTCTGAGGTCCCCTTGTTCGCTAGGGATCTTTTCTGTGCAGTGACTTTTCATAATTAGATTAAAGTTAATCAAATGAAGGTTTAGATATTTTTTAATGTCATTTAATCTCTTCTCCTCCGCTTCTCCTTTTCCTCCCCACACTTGGATTTTTTTTTTATCACCCTAGCTTAATTTGTTGTAAAATGTCATTTCTTTGCTTGAGGGTTAAGAGGGGGGAAGAGAGGGTGGGAGGTGGTGGTTTGCTCTGGATGAAGGTTTTCCCTGGAGGGGGAGAGGGGGGAAGAGAGAGAGAGAGAGAGAAAGAGAGAGGAGAGAGGAAAACAGGTATATTTGCAGTCATCCCAAGGTTTCCTGGAAATCCACACAAAAGTCAGTTGTGCGTGAAAATATGAATGAGAGCAGAGGCTTGGAATCTTGCTCTCTCATGTTCTCTCTCCTCCTCTCTCTCTCTCTCTCTTTCTCTCTCTCTCTCCCTCTCTCTCTCTCTTTCTCTCTCTCTCTCCCTTTCTCTTCCCCCTCCCCTGGAGAAATGAAGCAAAGGAGATTGAAAGGGGCCTCTGAGCCAGGGCAGAGGGGAAAACTTGCGAGGAATTTTGCTGCAGAGGTTGTTTATGGAGAGACATTAGCCTTTGCTCAGCCACGGCTGGATTCGGCCTTGATCTGGGGGAAAAGGGAGCGGGGATAGTGGCCAGTCTCAGTTCCTACCTGGCCCTGGACACACGTGTCTCTCCAGCCCCTGTCGGGCCGCTATAGACTCAGGGCTCCGTGTGCGGGTTCAGAACTTACCCGATATCCCTGCTGTGAGCCTGAGGCAGCCCCACAGACACCCCATCCTCACCTCAACTCCAGGGTCTCAGGTCTCCGTGATCAGTATTCACATTTTTAACCCCTGTCGTCCCCCCCAAACTCATCCCCAGCAAACCTACAATTGGGGGGGGTGTTGAGCCACACACTAGTGATTCTCAGGGGTTACTTCTGGCTATGCGCTCAGAGATTGCTCCTGGCTTGGGAAACGCCATATGGGGACACTAATCATATGGGACGCCGAGGGATCGAACCTAGGTCTGTCCTAGGTTAGCACAGGCAAGGCAGAAGCCTTACTGCTTGCGCCACTGCTCTGGCCCTCAAACCTACAAATTTAACTCTGCAAACCCAGTAAATTTCAAAGTGATCACCCCAAAAAGACTCAAGACCAGCCATGAAGGTCCATTGTTTTCATTTTCCAGGCTTGCTCAACTGTCCTCTGCAGAGAGGGGGGGGGGAGAGTGAGAGAGAGTGAGAGAGTGAGAGAGAGAGAGAGAGAGAGAGAGAGAGAGAGAGAAGAGAGAGAGGGAGAGAGAGAGAGAATCCAGGTGGGCCAGAGCAATAGCTCAGTGGTAGGGCGTTTGCCTTGCACGCTGCTGATTCAGGACAAACTTCGGTTCGATCCTGGCATCCCATATGTTCCCCTGAGCCAGGAGCAATTTCTGAATGCAGAGCCAGAAGTAACCCTTAGTGTCATCAGGTGTGGCCCCAACCACCCCCCGCCCCCAAATCCAGGTCCCCATTCACCAGGATCGAACCATTAAAGGGCCAATTTCCTTTTCTCAGGGTCAGAATGATTCACTCCTTCCTGCTTGATTAATGTTTCATTTTCTGCTAGGTTCCCACTCCCGAATTTTCCTTTTGGGTTTTTTTTTTTGGTTTTTGGGTCACACCCGGCAGTGCTCAGGGGTTACTCCTGGCTGTCTGCTCAGAAATAGCTCCTGGCAGGCACTGGGGACCCTATGAGACACCGGGATTCGAACCAACCACCTTTGGTCCTGGATCGGCTGCTTGCAATGCAAACGCCGCTGTACTATCTCTCTGGGCCCATCCTTTTGGGGTTTTAAAAGCACCTCCAGGAACCCCCATTTCTGAAAAATAGATGGTCTAGCATTTCCCTCTTCTTTCTCTGCCAGTCTCATACTGCAATTAAGGATGCTACCTTCCCCAGTTCCAGCTGTGAGGGATTAATCAGCGTGACCCCTCTTTTCTAAGGCCCTTTCACAGAAATCACTCATTCACGTTGATCTTTTATCTTTTCAAGTGGGTTTGGGGGAACTGATAGGGATCTAGAAACCACCTCTCATGTCTGTAAAAGGAAAAAAAAAAAGGAAGGAAACAAAGCAGTTTAAAAATTTTATGAATAAACTTATGACCTGTTCCTCTGGATTTTTAATTTTCGCAGTGCAAAGAACCACCATTCCCCCCCCCCCCACACACACACCCTCACTGCTTTCCTTGCCAATTAGTTTAAAACTGGTTAATGCAGTTACTAAAAAGATACACACACTAGGAAATGTGTTACAAAACTCAGTGTGTGTGTGTGTGTGTGTGTGTGTGTGTGTGTGTGTGTACTAAAGGAGGCAGTGATTGTGCTGTTGAAATGCACAGATACTAGGCATTCCTATGTGCCATGTTTTTCGTTTGACAGTCCTCAAAGGTTAAGGTGCTCATACGTGATGAGACCAGAGAACTCTCTAGATGCAAGCACCAAGCCATTCTTGTCTGAGTTGCAGCAAACCCAGAGATCATGCCTGGGTCCTTCTGCATCCCTTTCCTTTGGACAGACGCTTTAGGACGTGTCCGAATCCTTGACTGGCTCGTATTAAAATCACCAATTTTTTCTCCCAGCCTGCCAGGAATGATTTCTGAGCATTACCAGGTATGGCCCCTCCAAAAAACAAACAAAACAAAAAAACCCCTAAAATCACTCATTTTGGGGGCAGGAGCTATAGCACAGTGGTAAGGCATTTGCCTTGCATGCGGCCAACCTGGGCCAGACCCAGGTTCTATCCTTGGCGTTCCTTATGGTCCCCCGAGCCAGGAGTGATTTCTGAGCTCATAGCCAGGAGTAACACCTGAGCTCCACCGGAGCTCCCCCCCCCCCAAAAGAAAATAAAACAAAAATAAAATCACTCATTTTTGTGCCTCTTGAGAGGTTCAAAGGAAGAGCTCACCCTGGACTTGATGGAAATGTGCAGGGAGTTGAGTTGAATTGCCAGAGAGAGATCTTTCCTGCCTCCCGTATTTAGGCTGGAAATTTATATCGGAAAACACACACACGGGCTCGTGCATACATGCGCAAGCACTGTGTTCAGATATGCTGTTGAAGGAATTAGCGTGTGGCTGTGTTACATAACACTTGAGGCTTTTACGGCTCAGTGTATGCAGTGCTTAATAGCCCGGTGCCCATAGACAAAAGTACACCTCACAGCTGGGAAATAGACCTGCTAAGGCAAGAGTGTGAGATGGGAGGGGGGGCTCAGTGTGTGTGGGGTGTGTGTGTGACTGCAGGGAGTATCAGTTGGTGTGTGCTAGTGTGTGTCACTGGTGCCTTTTCTAGACATTTTCTTCCAGGGACGTTTGTCCTCAGTCTCTGCTCTGTTGGGTTAGACGCAGGGGTCCTCAAACTTTTTAAACAAGGGGCCAGTTCACTGACCCTCAGACCATTGGAGGGTCTGACTATAATAAAAACAAAACTTATGAACGAATTCTTATGCACACTGCATAGATCTTATTTTGCAATGAAGAAACAAAACAGATACAAATACAATATGTGGCCCGCAGGCCATAGTTTGAGGACCACTGGCAGAGGCTCTGGTCTGGTCCCTGGTTCTTTCTCAGCCTCCTCCCATGGGCAGCAGGTCCTTGATTCCTCGGGGAGCAGATGGGGTAGGCATGAGTCAGGCAGAACCCCTGAGGAGGAAGCAGTGGGCCCATTTCTTGCCACCAGAGAACAAAGCTGGGGCCAGAGCGGTGGCGCAGCGGTAGGGCATCTGCCTTGCACGCGGCTGATCAAGGATGGACTGAGCTTCGATCACCCACCTTCCCATAGGGTCCCTCAAGCTAGGAGCAATTTTTGAGTGCAGAGCCAGGAGTAAACCCTGAGCATTGCTGGGTGTAACCCAAAAACAAAAATAAAGGCAACAACAACAACAACAAAAAGAAAACAAAGCTGATGCCAAGCCTAGGGACGGCGCCTCTGAGGTCATAGCCGCCCCACAATGAGTGTTTGTGATGACACAGTGTGTGTGTGTCACAGCTGTTTTGTTTACCAAATGCCCTTCTGCTTCAGCTTCCCTCACTAAGGCAACACCCCAAAGTGCAAGAGTAGGAAACAGCCGCTTTGCCCCTGGGAAATGGAGCATTAGAGTGGGACATATTTGCAAGGCGCTGAGACCACACTACTGGCTCACAAACTTTCTAGGGGTTCCCGCTCGGGAGCGTCGACCCAAAACAACTAGCTCAAGTTTTAGAGCAAGTTGTTCGTTGTTAGGAATCACACACGCCTTTCTAGAAGGTTCTAGTATTTGTTAGACTTGTTCTAGCAAATGCAAAAGCCACTTGGAGACAGATGTTTGGGATGTGCACTGTTTTCTGTGGTCATCAAGTTGTACAGTCCAAAGCCCCCCCCCAATCACACACACACACACACACACACACACACACACACACACACACACAGCCATGCCATGCCGTGCCAAGCTCATGTCTGGTCAGTTGTGCTCTCTTGCTTTGAATCCGAAGCTGGGGCCCTCATCTCTCACCCAAGGAAAGCAGCAGCGGGCCCGTGTTACTATGAACTATTAAACACAGGGTCTTTTATTTCAGTTGCAGTTCTGCCCGGGAACCCTCACCGCCTCTCTAATAAATCAGCGAGCTTAAGTCATCAAGCAAAACATTATTATTATTATTTTTTTTATCGGGCTGGCTTAGGGAGAGTGAGAAATCTCGGTGTAGAAATAGCTGCTCTTTCGTCATCACTCTCCCTCTTCCCGTGCAAAGTGTTGTCTGCAGGGCAACAAGGCCAGGGCTCACAGGTTGCAAGGGCACCTCGGGCTCCCATGTTCAATGGGGTGGGGGGAGTGCATCCTCCCTCAGAGGCTGTTATTTTAGGGTTCCTGTCATGCCTGCATTTTTCTGTTTCCCACACTTAACTCGGCCATCTCTCTCTGCAATCTGATCTGCAACAGAACACTTGGTTTAGTAGCTAAAGTGCCTTTTTAGCCTGGACTCACTCACCGTATCATAAACCAAGCACTGAACTCTGGGAGTCATGGGGGAAGGGCCTCCGAGACTTAGAGGGACCCCAGAGTGTCTCCCAGGATCTATGCTCCACCGCTCAGCTCTGAGAGTCTCTGAGTTGACCAGGGAGCACTCTATGTGTGTGTGTGTGTATGTGTGTGTGTGTGTGTGTGTGTTGTGTGTGTGTATGTGTTGTGTTCCACAACTCACATTTCTGCTTCCTGTCCCCTGGCTCAAGGATCTTGATCTATCTCTTACGTGCAGAGGAATCAAAGACCAGACTCTGTCCCCCATCACGGGTGTCCAGGGCTGAAGTGGCCTTGCCTGGTACCTGCCCCTCAAGGAGGGCGAGTTATTTCCCTAAAACAAGCCATGGGGAACCAGAGCCATAGTACAGCAAGAAGGGCATTTGCCTGGCTCACAGCTGACCTGGGTTCCATCCCCTCCCTGACCCTGAACACTGCCAGGAGTGATTCCTGACTCCTTACTGCAGAGCCAGGAATTAACCTTGGGTGTGTCTCAAAAATATAAATAAACAAATAAACGAATAAGCATGGGAGGCTGGAGCAGTAGTACAGCAGGGAGGGCTCTTGCCTTGCGTGGCTGAGCTGGGTTTTATCCTGGGCATCCCATGGGGTCCCCAGAGCCTGCCAGGAGTGAGCCCTGGGCCCAGATCTGGTGGTAAGTTATGAACACCGCAGAGTGTGGTCCAAACCCCTGCTGTGTGTGTGTGTGTGTGTGTGTGTGTGTGTGTGTGTTTTAATGAAAAATATAGATTTGAGGTTCAGTATCCTGACGGGATATGAAGTCAACCTTCCCTCTCCCAACTCTCTCTCTCTCTCTCTCTCTCTCTCTCTCTCTCTCTCTCTCTCTCTCTCTCTCTCTCTCTCTCTCTCTCTCTCTCTCTCTCCTCTCTCTCTCATTTCTGGGACTACTGAAAGCAGAAATTTTACTTTTTTTTTCCTTCTCTTTGTGTTCCCCCCCCCTCTGACTTTTCTCCCACTAAGCCTGCTCTGATGAGAGTCTCTGCAGAAAAGAGTATGTAGGTATTCTTGTGTGTGTGTGTGTGTGTGTGTGTGTGTGTGTGTGTGTGTGTGTGTGCGCTCCAGCATCTCCTGTCAACTTCTCACGGGGTCCATGTTTTCCTGACGAGCCCTGTTATATATCTGTAGTGTATCCCTTGGCCAGCACCAGGCCTGGAGGCCCAAAAGCCATCTTGTGACCAGAATCACAATGAGTCCCCTCATCCCTGCCCAGGAACCAGGAGGCCAGGGCTGAGTTTGCTTCCCATAAGTAAAACTCACTGTTTAAAAAATGAAAATCAGGGGGGCGGTGTCTGGAACAATAGCACAGCAGGGACGGCATTTGCCTTGCATGCCACCAACTGGGGTTCAATCCCCAGCATCCCATAAGGATGGGATTCCTGAGCACAAAGCCAGGAGTAGCCCGAGCACGGCCATGTGTGGCCCCTAAACAAAACAGAAATGGAATCGAACTGAAGCTGCCCAACTACCCAACAGTCTCCTGTCACAGTGTGTGTGGGGTGGGGAAGGGGGGGGGCGACAGATATCAGAGTCTTACCTTGTTCGTTCTCATGGCCTCTTTGCCGGTCCTTCATTGCAAGAAAGGCACCTTCCTCCCTCTTGCCTTTGAGGAGAGTTGAATTGGGGTGGGGGGGCGGAGGGGGTGTCAGGACTAGACATTTCCCTGACACTCTCCGGCATATGCTCCTGGGCCTGTTATTAATACCACAGGTTGCTCACAGCTGTGGCAAAAATGACAGCCCAGGAAAGTTGACTTTTGGAACCACGATTCCAGTGCAAAACAGTTCAAGAAACGGGGAGGGGGAGACCCCATAACAAGACCTGGAACTACAGTGACAAGCAAAGCATTGTGAGGAAAAGATGGGGGGAAGGGGCGGCCCACTCAGAGGCTGGCGTGGGTGGGAGTTGCAGCCGCTACTGCAAGCTACACAGCTGCACACAATCCAAAGGCAGGTTGATGGCATATTCGCTGCGTTTATAACTTCCCCAGAGCATTTTAACAGTCAAAATAGCGATTGTTAACCCAGACCGGCTGAACCCCTTCTACGCACTTAAGTAAGAAAGGAATGAGGGGGAACATCCCATCCTGTGTTTTCTTTCTCCCCCATTATTCCATATGGTTTGAAGACTTCGCACCATGGGTCCTGTGTTGTTGTTGTTGTTGCTGTTGATAATTGTCTGTTTTTCTGTGATCCACCTGCTGACTCATGTGGCCTCAAGACCCCCTACCCTCCCCTCCCGGCTCTAGGCCTCAGCATCACACACTGGTAGGACTCAAACCTTGCACCGTCTCTAGGCTCTAAAAAACGCTATCGCTGCCCAGGGCTGCCTTGCTTCTTAAAACTTTACCACAGCTCATGGCCAGAGAGATAACACAGCATTAGGGCATTTGCTTTGCATGCAGCCAATCCAGGACGGATGGTGGTTTGAATCCTGGTATCCCATATAGTCCCCCTGAGTTTGCCAGGAGTGATTTCTGAGCACAGAGCCAGGAGTAACCCCTGAGCACCACCAGATGTGACTCCAAAACAAACAAACAAAAAAAACGTCCCCACAAGGTTTGCTACAGCCAAGACCAGGACAGCCATGATTTATGCCATGGTGCTTCTCATCACAGAAAACAACAGTTTGGAGAAGCAACTAAAAGGTCAAGATGAGGCCGGAGCAACAGCACAGCAGAGAGGGCGTCTGCCTTGCACACGGTCAACCCGGGTTCAGTCCCTGGCATCCCATAGGGTCCCCCCAAATCTGCCAGAATGATTTCTGAGCACAGAGCCAGGAGAAATCCTTGAGCAATGCCAGATGTATCCTCCGGCCCCACCCCCAAATAAAAACCAACAATAAATAAATAAATAATAAAATATTGAGATGGCACTGTCGCTGGTTAATCAGTGGCACAGGTCCCTCCTGCTCTGTCCCCAGCGATGGCCGAAGACCTCAGCCGAGTGCCTCCTGCCGGCATCAGGCCATTTATTTCCATCCTGCTTGGTGGCTCCAATATGCCCAAACAGGAAACACCTCGGTTGAGCTGTCATAGGCCAGTCCTAATGGGGGCGGAAAAAAGTTCCAGAGCATTTTCCAAGTCGGCCCCTACTGGGAACCGCCACCCGCCCAGTGCCCAGGAGAGCCAGAGCCAAAGCTCAGATTCTCGTTTATGACCTCGAAGATGTTACAATGCAAGGCGTTGGCCCAGAGCCCGGCTCCCATGTTCCCCAGCCTGTGCCCATTCCAGGGTGCTGGATGCTTCTCATGGTGACTGGGACTAAGCTTGGCCAATAGGACAAGTGGGTGGGTTTTGTTGTTGTTGTTGTTGTTGTTTTGTTTGGGAACCACTCTTGGCAGTGCTTGGGGGGAACCCTAGGAGATACCAGAATAAAACCCAGATCACCTTCTCTGCTGTGCCATCATTCTAGTCCCCAAGAAGAGGTTCCTAGAGCTGGGAACATGGCGGGATTCAGTTCTCTTTGGTCCTGACAGCGCTCTGAATGGCTCCCCCCTGCCCATGGCTCCCACCTGCTCCTCTTCCTACGTCATCATTGAGTCACAGAACCAAGATTATATTTTTTTCCTCAGCTTCTGAGCCTCCCTGAACATGTCTCACCCAGTCCTTTGGGACATCCTAACATCCCTCACGCCCGGACATGTGCGAGCAGTTGTGACACCGACATCTGCCACCATCCCCGTCTGATGTCACTCACTTCAGCTCCTGACACTGGAGCAGTGGCCGGAAAAAAAAAAAAAAGAAAAATGGCTCTTGAGTCATTTTTGCCCACGTGGGCTCTGCCCCTCCTCTGCGACTGAGCCTTCCTGCCCAGGCCCCACGTGGACGGCACGAATGAGGCATCATCCACTGGCCCAGGGGTCCCCGTGAGAGTGAAGGGTGGGTGTCAGGGTGTGGCCGAGAGGAAGGGTGGAGCCCTCCCCCAATCCCCAAAGTCACTCTCCAGAGGCGGGTGCTTTCACCCCAGCTGTGGAAGGGGTCAGCCGGATTCCTCCCTCCCCACGTGCTGAACCCTGTGGAAAAATGTCTGTCACTCGCTGGCCCCAGGCCAGTGGAGCCAGGCTCGAGCCAAGCGGGTCATCCCCCTCGTAAAGCTTGGTCCTGCCAGCTCCAGCTGCAAGCAATTAATGTGCAGATTGGCAAACAGGTTGGTGAACCACTGAGGGGCACAGCCTGGCCTTCTGTGGGGGTGTTGTGGCACCTCTCACAGGCTGGGAGGGGGGTTGTTGGTCTGTATGGACAGAATTGGGGGTGCACCGGTCCAGGCCTTCTAGAGCCCAGCCAGAATGGGGAGCTGAACTGAAGCAGGTTTGGGTATTTTTAGCCCTGTGGACATGATTCACTTCTGCCCACTTCTGCTCCGCTCCACGAATGGCCAAGGTGTGCTTGGGAAGAAAATGAGCTATTTATCCCCCACTGTTTGGGCGGGTGACACGAAAGGGTGGTTGGGAGATGCCACACAGACTTCGTACCGAGGGTCGCTTGTGGGCGATTCAAAAGGAAGGACCTAGAGTCTCATATATGTCACATGTATTTTCACTGGCACAGTGGGGAGTGCGTGACTCGCTGGAAAGGCGTCATCTGGAAAGGGCCAAGTTCCCTTCGGGCCTGGCAGTGGAGAAGTCTGGGGTATAGATGGCTACTATGGAGATTAGGAACTCTTGGATTGGTATTTGCACCTCCATTTCCTCGTGTTTCCCATCGAAGATAGGCCATAAAGGCCAACAGAGACCCCCACCCCAACTCAGGGGCCTCCTGGGGTGGGGAAGAGGTGTTGACTGCTGACTAGGGTAGATAAGATATAGGCTATAAGTGTCTCTGGTTGGATATCAGTCATCAATAAACAAGATAAGGGGAAATTTCCAGCTGATAGGAGGCACTTCCTATTCTGGGCCATGAAAGCTTCTCTGTCTGTCTGTCTTCTGTCTGTGTCTCATTGTTCTTTTCTTCCCTTTTTTTATTTTTTTTCTTTTTTCTTTTTTTTTTTGTGGGGGGGGGCGGTTGTCACACCCAGCAGCACTCAGCCCTGCTCTGCTCTCAGAAATTGCTCCTGGCAGGCTCAGGGGACCATATGGGATGCCAGGATTTGAACCACCTTCGGTCCTAGATTGGCTGCGTGCAAGGCAAACACCCTACTTACTATGCTATCTCTCCGGCCCCCCATTTTATAGTTTTTCCTTTAGCAAAAGTCATCCAGCAGCGAGAAAGAGGAAGGAGTTTAGGGCTAAAGAGATAGGCCAGGATTGAAGAGATGGTCCAGGGCTGGAGAGACAGGCCAAAGGCAACCCCCTTTGCTCCCCAGCACCACATCCTGCATCTTTCCCGGGCACCTTCAGGAGTGACTTCTGAGCACCACCAACTCCCCTCACCCCAATAAATTAATACGCCAGCTCCCAGAATAATACAGGAAATGGCTCATCACATGCTACAGGGCCTGGGAGCACGTTCTGGGTACCAGGCAGCCGCATCTCTCCCATGCTCAGCTCACTCAGGCCTCGCCCCCAGGCCCACCAAGGAGCTGGGAACCCCAATTATGCATAGCCTTGTGTCAGTTCCTCTTTGACGCCCACAGGCTACTCCACAGTGGGGTTCTGGAGCTCAGCTTTTCAGTCCCTTTCCCAGCTCCAGGAAGTGGAGCAAACACAGCCCCCACTGTCCTCCTCTGCATGCCTCCCTCCAGGGGACACAGATGTGCCCCAAAGACAGGAATTTTCCTGAGTGAAATCACCGCAACCCCTTCCTTTTTCCCAGCAGATGGCCTTCCTCGAAAAGATCTTTCTCCTGGAAATGCTCCCCTGCCTTGTTGCCCACTTCCAATGGGCCTGTCATGCCCTCTCAGGCCTTGCTTCTCTAGGCCCCGCACACAGAGATGGCCTGTCGGCTTCAGAATGTGCTGGAAGGTGCGGCTAGGGATGGAGTTGGCATCGACATCCAAGCGGCAGGGCAGGGAAGGCGTTCAAAGGGAGCCAGTACACCTTCCTGGCACACGCCCTTGACTCCTTGACTGGGCACGGAATTTTAGGAAATAAAAAGCTAGGTTAAAGCCACAAGAACCTGGACTGCTCCCCACCACGGCGCAGGGCAGCCTGTGGTCATAGAGCCTTCTGGAGGCGCCTTTGGGGTCCTGCTGGCTGGATCTCCAACTATGATGAAAATGATCCCGTCCACTCCCGGACCTGAACTCTGGTCCATGAGTTTGCTCTGTCTGGTGGTTTTGTTTTTATTTTTAAATATCTTTATTTAAGCACCATGATTACACACATGTTTGTAGTTGAGTTTTAGTTATAAAAAAGAACACACACCCTCTTCACCTGTCTGGTGATTTTTGTTTGTTTGTTTGTTGTTTTGGGGGGTATTGAACCACACCCAGCAGCGCTCAGGGGTTACTCCTGACTTTGCACACAGAAATTGTTCCTCTCAGGCTCGGGGGGACCATATGGGATGCTGGAAATCGAGCCGGGGTCCGTCCAGGGTTGGCCGCCTCCATGGAAAAAATGCTCTACCACTGTGCTATCACTCCAGCCTCCCCTTTTGGTGTTTTTATTTAGGGGTCACCTCTAGGAGCTCGGAACTTGACAGACAGGAGCCACCGAAAACCCTGGCTCTCCTCTTGTCCTCTTTGCTCTGTTGTCTGTGAATCCAGAACCTGTGTGCAGTGAGAGAATCTTTCACAGAAAGGCTCCATGCCCGTGTGTGACAGTGGCCTGGCTCTGTTTTTCCGACACTTTCCAGAAGTTTCCTGCATGCCTTGAGGGGGAAGGAAAGGAAGGGAGAGAGGGAGTGGGGGAAGAGGGTTCCCATCCACTCCCTATCCTCCTAACTTCATGCCCCCTTTTCCCTGAGCCATCTGACCTGCAAGTTTGAAATCTGGGGCCTCTCTAAACCCCTTACTCACCATCTCCCACTGTGTGAGTGTGAAGGCAAGGACACACACACATACCTGCATCCTGGCTGGATCTTATGGGGTCCTACGAGTCCCCCGAGTCTTCCCATCAGTTTACAGGATGACTCCCCTCACCAACTTCATCTGCAAAACTAAGAGCCCCCAAGTTTGATCGAAATCCTCGAAACCTCTGTGTCCCTTCCTTTGCCTGCAGCTGGGGGCCACTGAGGGAGGGAACATGGGATGCACAGGCCCTACCCCCGGGCAACCTTCTACTAGGAGTACCATTGGCCTGCCAGGGTGGCTGGGCATGGAAGGTTCTGGAAAACGTGTCTCCGAGCATCACTGGCCACAGGGAGAATCGACAGGACCTTCAAAACACTTGCTATCTGCCTACCCCTTCACTCCTTCCAGGGGCTGGCTGGGGCCTCCCTTTGTCTTGTGCTACCCCTGTGGCAGAAGACCCCAAACTAGCTTGGGGATCATCAGCCTTCGCTCAGCGTACCCCAAAAGAAAGGCGCTTGTTATAAATCAGGGGTCCTCAAACTTTTTCAACAGAGGGCCAGTTCACTGTCCCTCAGACCATTGGAGGGTCTGACTATCGTAAAAACAAAACTTTGGAACGAATTCTTATGCACACTGCATAGATCTTATTTTGCAATGAAGAAACAAAACAGATACAAATACAATATGTGGCCCGTGGGCCATAGTTGGAGGACCACTGTTAAATAAACCACACGGAGGCATTTGGGGAGAAAGAGGGCTGCCAGAGACGGCCTTTGGCTTGCAGAGACATCAGAACCTATGGGGCCAAGGTGTATGTGTGGCGACATTCTGTCTTAGCTCATCTTTCCTTCCTGCCTCATTTAAGGATCGGGGGGTGGGGGGGGGGTTTCAAGAGAAGCACCTCCAAGCCTTCTGTGTGCTGGTGGTACCCTTGTTAGCTGCCCACATTTACTGCCCTACAGACACACACCCCCATTATTACAACCCCCCCACTCTGTCTTTCGGTGTGGGGTCTGCTGTAAGCTCTGTGTGAGTCCTGAGAAGCGGCCGGCTGTGAGTGGGGGGCACATTCCTACCCCAGAGCCCCTGGCCTTCATCAAGCCAGTTATTTGCAGCAAACCCCCCCCCCCCCCGCATTAATAGGGCTCTCATCTTACACGCCGTCCTCCCAGGCTGGCCGACCCTTGAGCGCTGCAATGACAGGGGCTACACCTCGCATCCATTTTCCGTGGCAACATATAGCGCTGTCTCCGGACGCCCCCTAGCCCAGACCATTAAAGGCTTCCAGAACAGTCCAGGGTTCAGTCAGTCACAGCTGGGAACAAACACTTGTTTTCCAAACTGGCTTAGTCCAACCAGCTGTTGCATGTCCCGGTCTTCTTTTTCTTTTTCTTCTTCTACTACTACTTTTGCTTTTGCTTTTCTTTTTCCCTCTGCAAAGGCTGATGTGTAAGAAAGAGCAGTTGATGGATGGAACCTGCCCTCTCCTGGCCCCCTCCACTAAATCTCTGCAAGTCCTTAACCTCGTCCGGCCGACGTGATGGAGCGCGGGGCTGTTGTTTATAGTCTGTGATCCCAGGGATTGGCTCTCGGTGTAATAAAGCACTAAAAATCTCGCCGAGTCGGTTCGACTTGGGTGTTCTGCGGTCTGCATGGCGGTGGTTATGCCTAATTCCCACAGCAGAGAAGGGAATTAGAGGGCGCATCGGGAAGAACAAAAGTGAGTGGGGTTGCCAGCTGAGCAGAAGCACACCCCCCTTCTCCGCACACACACCCCCCTTGAACAGGTTTCGGGGGAATAGCGATCCTTCTGGCGCGGGAGGGGTGATGACACCGGAGAGGGGGGTGGCGAGTGGGGGAGGCCGGGCGTCGGGAGCCTCTGGGGTCTGGATTCAATAATGCATCATTGGCCGCGTCTGGAACAGATCTGCCGCCTAAATGGGGTAAACTCTTGAGCTGTTGGGGCCCTATTGCTGCCGATTGCTCTGAGCTTAGCCCAGCCTCCCTTTGACCCTGTTCCCATTCTAAATTAATGCATCTCCAATTCCCTAATCGAAACTCTCTCTCTCTCTCTCTCTCTCTCTCTCTCTCTCTCTCTCTCTCTCTCTCTCTCTCTCTCTCTCTCCTAAAATCCCATGTTTCTTTGTTTCCACCCAATTGGAGGAAATAACTGAGGAGTTTTCAACTGTTTTTTCCCAGAGGCACTGATAACAGGTGCATTGTGGGTTCTCCTCTGAACCCTTAAACATACCAAGGGACCCAGCCCAGTGCAGTGCAGTTTCCCCACCACCCCCAGATCCCCCTGCCCCGGTTCCGACCCCACAGCTCACCTCGCAAGACCCACCGCCAGCCCACAAAGAGAAGAACTTGGCTGTTAGAAAGCCCACCCAGCCCCACAGTGGAAGTGGCAGGGGTGCAGGCTCAGGGCCCCCAGCCAGATTTGGGACTGCTGTGTTATTTGCGATGACGGGGACCCAAGGCCAGAAACCCAAAGCGGAACCAAGACCCGTCCCCCGGTTTCACACCGTCTGGGAATGCGTTTCCATCCTGAAAGCAGCTTGGCACCAGGAAGAAGCGATTCAGAAGCTGGTGCCCGAGTTGTTGAAGTTTCTGGGTTCCTTGGGAGGTGCTTTGTTTGGGGCTGATTGTATGTGGACGGGGGATTAGGTGGCGTGTGCAGGGGAGTGGTGGGGAGAGGCTGCCATTGGTGGCACCCAGGATCAGTTGCAGGGAAATCTGGTCTTCTCCAGGCGGCCACTTTCTTCGGCTACCAAAAAAAAAAAAAACAAAAAAACACCAAAACTCTTTAAGCCCCAACTTCCTCATTGTGCAAACCAAACTTGGTCTTTTGCAAAGAAATCCACGCCTCCCCCCACCCCTTTTATTATTTTTTTTTTCCCTGAGCAATTCTGGCTCTGAGGAAAAGGGGTTTTGAAAAGTCCTTTGTTGAATGGACAGGACGGATTGCAAAACCGTGTCATAATAATACAGCCAGTGTGGCCAGCCTTACATAATAAGACAAGGGCGCTTCCATCCACCGAACTGCGGGTTTTCTGGACAATAATACGTTGTTTCTTCCGCGTTCCCCTTTGGAGAGGTGAGGTGGTGGCAAGGGAGATCTAAGAAAATCAGATTCAGGGAAGAATGAACAGGAGGACACTTCTAGGATTTGCTTTTGCCATGAGCAGTTGGGTGCTAAGCTCCCCCGTTGGATTCTTTTGCCACGTTTGCTGGCGAGAGACTTTTTAGGGTTTGCCCCTAACTCAGGGTTTTCACAGCAGGCAGCCTTCCTGTTTGGTTGATTGGTTGGTTGGTTTTTGGGCCACACCCAGTGATGCTCAGGGGTTACTCCTGACTCTGCGCTCAGAAATTACTCCTGGCTTGGGGGACCATATGGGACGCTGGAGATCGAACCCAGGTCCATCCTGGGTCAGCCACGTGCAAGGCAAACACCCTACTGCTGCGCCATGGCTCTGGTCCCGGTCTTCCTGTTCATTGTATAGTCAGACTTCTCCTGGGTCTGGAAAGGAAGAGAGGCCATAGCATTGCCTGCTTCTGTGTGTTCCCCGTTAACCGGCTGAGCGAGAAGCAGCCGGTATCAATCAAGTCGCAGCTTTCCCACGCCCCCCCCAGTGAAACCGATCAATTAGTTGTGAAATTGAGGCGAGAATAGCAGCAAGCCCCCAGGCAGGGAAGTGAACCCCCCTCCCAGCTACCCACTCAGGGTGGCAAAGGTGCTGCAGATGGCTCCCAAGGGCCCTCCTCTGGCAGACAGTTCCTAGAGCTCCAGCTAGGGGGTGGCATTCTGGGCATTCAATGGGTAGAAGCCCACCCATCCCCACCCCCTGCAGATTTGCACCTTCCAAGGACCCCCACCCCCAAGAGAACACATGTGGCATTGCCGGTGCTTGGGGCAATGCTACTGCTCAAATGCAGCCTCTGTTCTCCATTGCAAGGTAAGGCTCTACCCCCATGCACCCTCCTACCACTATGCTCCTCCCTCCCTGTCCCTCTCTGCTCCCTCCCTGGCCCATCCTGTAGCACGCACATTTTTGTCTCCTGTCCAGACCTCACCCTGCGCCCATCCCTCTCTCAGGCCTGCCTTGTAGACATCCCTCCCCACCCCGGTATCTCAAAGACCATCTCCAGCACACCGTGTCCAAGACGAATTCACCAGCCTTCCCCCCGAGCCTTTCTTTCTGACAGCCGGCTCCGCTTGGCACAAGGCTGGCACCCAGAATAGAAAGCGCTTGGGCTAATTTCAGTTGCATGCAGAGCAGAGGGCAAATGTGGGGTAGAGGCTGCTAAAGGGCCTGCAGGGCCTGAGGGCCTGGGTCCTTTTCCACCATGCTGGGTCAAGGTTGGGGCTGTGGCAGCGGGGGAAATAAGAGGATGTACTCCATGCAGTTTCTCAGGGGTTGGGGAAATGCCTGTACTCTGATGGTTAAAAAAAAAAACTCCGGGCTCTAGTGGGCAAAGCCAGCAGACTGGGCATGGAGTCTGGGCATGGCTGGGCAGCACAGTGGTACCAGGCCTGTGCAAAAGAGCCTGATGGGAAGCAGTGGGGACCCCAGAAGGGCCTGATCCTGGAGGGTTTTAAAGTGACAATAAGAAGCCAGCACTTCCCTGCATGTTTCAAAGTGCCTTGAAGACGGGAACAAGCCCAGTTTCAGGCAGAGGAGAGCAAAGGTGGTGTTTGCCCCGCCCATATTCTACACCTAGTCCCCTTCCAGTGTGACATCATTTCCTGGGCGTGACCTCACAGTGGCCTGAATTAGTCTCTCCTCTTCCGGAAGTCTCAGTACACTCTCCTTTCTTCCCCCTCTTGGACTAGAAAGCTGGGATTTGGGTTTTCAGCCAAGTCCATCTGGTGTCTCTGAAAGTCCAGAGCAGACACAACAGCTGAATTCCAGCCCTAGATGACCAAGACTTGGCCAAGATAAACACAAGTCACCAGTGCCTTGGCATGTGGGCCCAGCTGGGGAAATCACGGATGACCCTGGGTGTGGGGACAGGAACATGGAGGCTGGTAACTAGTGGCCACACAAACACCCGGAGTGCAGGAAAGAGGCCACGTTCGTAGTGGACACGCAATGTTGCAATGGTTGCAATGTTGGTCGGGAGTAAATCGGGAACATGGACGAGAAGGAGTGCTGCCAGTTCAGGTGGAAAAGTCAAGAGAGGAGGTAATGCTGGCAAGAGTCTCAGCCAGACTGGCCAGGAGCCTGGCATCTGGACTTTCTGAGAATTGCTAAGATTGGACAAGCACCACCCAAACACATCTACTCATTTCATGCTGACTTCTAGGTCTTGGTTGCTTAAACTATGGGTCCCAGCTTTAGGACTGCATGGCTCTCCCTAGGGTCCCAGTTCAATCGCTGCCACCAATTGATCCCCCGAGCACCACCAACTGTGGCTCTAGGGATTCCCCCAGCACTGCTTAGCCCAAGCAATGCCATGACACCAGACCCAAGTCTGAACTCTGAGACCTGAGCTGAGTATCCATGCAAGTGAGCCCCAGGGCCCTTGAACATTGCATAGGAGACTCCTTAACACCCAAAACACACACACACACACACACACAGATTGTACTTTGCTTCCACCAAAAGCATAAATATAATCTTGGGTGAGGGATGCTGAGCTGTGAATATGAAATGCATCCATCTTGCTTCCTGCCAGAACTTCCCTCACGTCTGTAAGTCACTTGCTTTGGTTTGAACGCAGAATAGAGAAATCACGGGAGAGCCAGCTGACAAATTGCCTCAATCTCCGACGTGAAATGCTGTGTGATGTGAAAACAATTTGTCTTGCCATTCTTTCAGATGTTTCTACTTTTCCTCCGTAACCAGAGTCACATTTCATCATCCGTTTGAACATGAACAAAATATTAAGAAGACATGATTTCGGCGCATTATGCGCTCGCAACATTTACCAGGGGAGAGTGTATAGAAGCCAAGGATCTCTTCGGAGGCCAAATTTCCGTTCCCTTTAAAAGGAAGCAGACCACTTAATTTAGTCATTATCCATTTGCATTAAAAGTCGTTGCAGTGAGATTCGAAATACAATACCGACTGTCTGAGTAAGTTATTCGTGTCTTCTACTTCAATGAAGTTACCTGAAAAGAAGTCGGTGTACCTATAAAATTCAAAGTATGTATTTGGACAGGGGCCAAAAATTATTTTGAAATGCGCTTTCATGTGGTACTAATGCTCTTAAAAGTTGCTAGTGAGCTACAATGCAGTTAGCTCGTACATTAATTATCTTTCCTGTGATTCCAGCTAAGTAATCTTAAGCAATAACTGTAATAGAAACTTCTTAAAAGAGGTTTGTTGGTTGTTGGATTTTGTTTTCCCAAAAATCTTCTAGGAAAAAACACATTAGACTGCTATATTTCTTTTGGGGGTGGGTGTAGGGTCGGCGGGAGAACCCGCACTCACAGTTGCTCTTGGGTTACTCCTGTTTCTACAATCAGTAATCATTCTTAGTATTGTTCAGGGGACCGTTTGGGATGACAGGGATTGAATTTGGGTTGGCTGCATGCAAGGCAAATGCCTTAGCCAGGGGTCCTCAAACTTTTTAAACAGGGGGCCAGTTCACTGTCCCTCAGACCATTGGAGGGTCTGACTATAGTAAAAAAACAACAACAACAACTTATGAACGAATTCTTATGCACATTGCATATATCTTATTTTGCAATGAAGAAACAGAATAGATACAAATACAATATGTGGCCCGTGGACCATAGTTTGAGGACCAGCTTACACACTGAATGTAATATCACTTTGGTAAGACTTCTGTATTTCTGTGTACAAAGTAGTTTTGTTTGTTTGTTTGGGGGCCACACCCCAAACAAACCCGGCAGCACTCTGAGGTTACTCCTGCCTCTGCCCTCAGAAATTGCTCCTGGCAGGCACAGGGGACCATATGGGATGCCGGGGATCAAACCTGGTTTGCCCTACCGCTGTGCTATCACTCTGGCCCCTGTGTACAAAGTTTTGAGATATTTTCTATGATAATGAGAACTACCTATCTCTGGTTTTAAGAAAATTCCAAATGAACACACAAGACAGAACAATAATTCTTAAAATTCAAAATTCATGTGAAATGCATTAGAGGATGGCATGATAGAAATTGTCCCTTTGCTTCTGAACTGAGTGACAACAAAGAGTTGGAGGTAGTTTTGCTGTCTCTGCAAATCTCTGAAGACTCAAGTGGAGCTTCAGGTTTTGGCTCGGTCCTTCAATCCACCCCGAACTCACTGAGGAGGATTCTCACTGAGCTTATGATTGGAGCAAATCAACTCTGCTTGGAGGGAGTTGAATTCCAGTTGCTTTTTTACTTCCTTCCACCCTGGGAAGAGTATCAGGGATTGAGGGAAAACCAAGATGGTGCCAGGACCCTGTTGGAAATGGGAGTTGTTCAAGGGTCATATTCTCTCCTGCCAGGGATAGTCCAGCCTGAAAACAAGGAAAGCTTCCAAGAATCACAAGTCAGAAAGGAAAATGATGACCTGGCTCCTGCCCTGCAGATGGGCTGGGTCGCCATAAGACCTTCTTCTGACCCCTCCATTCTCCAGTGGAAGAGTTCCAGGGATGGGCTGAGGACCCCCTACTGCCTGTTAGGGTGTGGTCCTGTGTGTGTATGAATGGAAGTGGGGCCCTGGTGGACTCTGAAATCCTAGTCCCTGGATGGGTGTTGTTCTCTGTGGGTATGGCCACATGTGGACATGGTCTTGGTATAGACATGGTCTTAGTGGGTGTGGTCTTAAGGTACCTGTGGGCGTGGTCCTTCGTGGACTTGGCAGACAGGATGCATCCTGTCCCCTTGTGGAGTAGCATGGCTTTCATTGTGGGTATGGTCCCATGTAGTCATGACATGGTATGTTCTGGTGTGGGCATGGTTCTGGGCACTAGTAAACCAATGACAAGTTGGCTTCATGTGGGCTTGGTCCAATGTGGGCATGGCGTAACATGATCTTTTGTGGGCATGGTCCTGGAATACATCTGAACCTATGAAAGTCTGGCTTTGTGTGGGCGTGGCCATGGAGTGGCCCTGGTCCCATGTGAAAGTGGTCCCCCTGGGCCACTCTCTTAGTGATATTTCTTTGTGATATCTTTGTGATATTGCGACCATTTGTCCAAATTGTCAAAATGGGGGCATCAGAACTATCCATCCCAGTGATGTGGTCGTGCTCTCCATCACACACCACTCTGTTACAGCTCAATCATGGCAAGAGGGCTCTGCATCTCCTCCCAGAAAGAGCCAATTCTGGCCTTCGAGTCCCAGGGAAGCCTTGAAAGGCAAGAAATACCTACTCCGGCTTATTTCTCGCTGGTCCTCCAGAATTAAAAGAGTAGCGGAGGAGATTTTTTGTTTTCAGTACAGCGTATTTGAATCAAACTGCCCTTAACCGAGGGAAATAAATATTTTATTGCCCAGAGCTTTTCTGGGGACTGCTCTAGAGTCCTCCGGGACCCCAGCTGTGCCCTCTCCACTGACCTCAGAGCTGAGGTCACACCTGCCCGGTTGTGGGCAGTGTCTTCACCTGGAAATGGTGGAGGGATGACCCAGCTGATGCGTCACCTGGCGCCATTACCAAACACATTCATATGACTGTGTGGTCAGAGGAACAGGGTGGCATGGCAGGATTCAGACCCCCACTCACCCAAGGGGGTCCAGGGCCCCGTGTGTTTCTGCTCCCTGCCCCTAAAAGCCCTTTGCTGAGATGGCTTTGCAGTTACACACACACACACACACACACACACACCTTGGTCAATGCTACACAGGGCCCCTCCAGGCATGCTCCTTAGCTGGACATAGTGTTCCTCCCTGCCTTGAAGTCCAGCTGCCCCTGATCCTGGGCTATCAATGCGGTCACCAGAGGAACATCTGGCCCTGATTTAGGTCCACTCCGGGCTCCCCACTAGCAACAAATACTTTAGCTTTGGGGGTGGGGAACACTGACCCCTCTTCTTCTGTTCCTCTCTTCAGTCTTCCTCCCAGAAACCTTTTTCTTTCTCTGAGAAACCCAGTGGGCCTTGCTGTATGGTACCTCCTCTCACTGGCTATGGTCAATTATAGTCCTCTTCACTTCACCCTGTTTAGGGTACCTCCTAAGAGTCAGTCTTAGGGGCTCGGATAGAACCGTGGGAGGAGAGGGAAGGAGCTGTGTGACTGTACCCCCCAATGGTCATCCTCTCCAATGACTGTCTCCCAAATTGCCATTCCCCCAAATGAACATCTCCCAAATGATTGCCTCTCTGCACCCCACCCCTTTGCATCAGGCCTTGGTGAATGTCTGCAGGGACCCCCACACATACACAACTTTAGGGTGACACCTCTGCCCAGTGTATCCCCCTTTAAAGGAGAGCACTTTTCTGGGGGCTGGAGAGACAGATCTGGGAGTAAGTCTCATGCCTTGTCTTGTGAGCAGTCCACCCTGGTTCACTCCCCAGCACCTCATATGGTTTCCTTGAGCCTCACCATGAGTGACCCCTGATCCCTGAATGACCCAGAAGTAATCCCTGAGCACCACCAGATGTGACCCGCTCTCCGCCCCTTTTATCAGTAAAAAGAAATGAAAGTTTCCAAGAGGAGGCCCTTCTGAGGGGGGCTGGAAGTGATCCCCCCAACAGTGATTCATCCTCATCCTCATCCCCATTTCTCATGCCCGAGGCCTAAGCTTTCCTTACGAGCACTGGGATAGGTGAAGACAGTCAGGCCAATCTAAGGGCATCTGTGGTGTGTCTGGATGCTGTGGAGGTGTTAACACAAGGAAAGGACGCTGCCTCCCCTCTCCATGCCACCCCATCCTTGTTCCTGCATCCTCTGGGGCTTGCAAGGGGGGCTAGCAACTAGATGGCCCTCAGTGACCCAGATGACAAACCAGCAAAAAGCCTTTTCAAAGGGGCCAGAGCAATAGCATAACTATAGAGCTTGCACAAGGACCAACCCAGGTTCAATCCTGACATCCCATATGATCCCCTGAGTTTGCCAGGAATGATTTCTGAGCACAGAGCCAGGAGTAACCCCTGAGCACTGTCAGGTGTGGCCCAATACCTTCCAAAATAAAAGGAAAACAAAACAAAACAAAAGCCTTTCAGGTCCTTCCATCACAATTTACAGGAAGTCTCCTGGTTTCAACTCAGGGTTCAGCAGAACCAGAAGAGGTCTCCGCAACACCCCCACCCCCCATACAAGCACACCTCCCTCCCCCAGGACATTCAGCCCTGTGACCTTATTGGCTTGGGCTAAATGAAACCCCAATCAGGAGTCACCAGGCCACTCTTCTCAAGGAAGAGGGTCCCACCTTTCAAACCGGCCTGCCATCGCCCTGTGAGAACTGGACTCCCCCCTAATCTCCAATTTCAGGGTGAAAAGGAGCCCATTAGCCGGAATCCCGCCCCTGCCCGGGAATCCAGTGGAGAGGTCCGAATGATGAATCTGAGATGGACTTGAAAGGATAATTGTACACAACCAGCTTAAAAGCTGGTAAATATTTAAGGGTCAGGGGTTAAATGTCAAAGCGAGGGGCTTGGGCCCCGCTCGATAAAGCCTCCGAATGACTGCTAATTAAATCCAGGGTATATTTCACCAAAGGGAAATAAATTTGACAGCTAACAACCAATCCCGGATTACCACCTCACAGAGGTTAGGGGATCACGCTAGTAATTGTGGCTGGTTTACAGTTTGGAACCCAACGGTAATCGTGGGGTGATTGCTTACAGTTAAAGATGATCGACCTCCAGTGCGCCCCACAGTGCAAAAATAAGAGCTACCAGGCGTGTTTCACACACACACACACACACACACACACACACACACACACACACACACACACACACACACACACACACCCTTACTTTCAGGCTTCCCCATTGGATGGGAAAACTAAACACCCCAGTGACTATATCACAAAGCGAGTCCCTTCCACACCCCTCGAATCCGCAGGCAAGCGCTTTCCCCTTCTCAGCTGAAGTTTGTTGGGTTTTTTTCGCCCCTGTGATTAATAATTGCCCGGCACTGTCACAGCCAAACTATGACACAGATGAATATGATTTCCGCAGTAGCCCCGGCAAATTGGAAGCAGAAACGCTGTCAGCTAAATGCCTCATAATTGTCCCTTCCCGGGGCCTGGTGACATGAAGAGCCTGAGAGGCGATTTTTTTTTTTCCCTCTTGGGTCTAGCAGCATTCTTGGATGGGCCTGTCATCCCCCACGCGCTCTGCTGGGCTCCACAGGCCCCACCTTCCCAAAAAGCTGTTTACCTTGGGATGAGCTACGCCTCCCTGAGCACTTAAGCAAACAGAGTAATTGTGAGAGTTTAATAGGGGTGTTTACATGCAGATCCTGAGATTATTCCTGCATTAGGTGATTTATAGGGCTATATTAAGTAAATCGCACTTGGAATGCCTCGAGAAGGATGACTCACGAAAAAGATCCTGCCACTTCCCCTTTCTCCTTTTCAGCGACGGCTCCCAGGCATCCCGAACCACTGGGCTATGACAGGTCGCCTTTTTGGGCTGTCCACCCGCTTTCCATTGCTGTTGCTCTGTAAAATAAAATATGTCCAATCCGGGACCAGAACGATAGTGCTGCGGTAGGGCATTTGCCCTGCGCACAGCTGACCCAAGATAGACCTGGGTTTGATCCCCCGTGGCCCATATGGTCCTCTGAGCCAGGAGCAATTTCTGAGCACGCAGAGCCAAGAGTGTCACCAGGTGTGACCCAAAAACCAAAAATAAAAAATAAAATCCAACCCAAAATGTTGCAGAGACCATTTGAAGTAGGGGAAGGAAAAAAGAAGGGAAGAAAAGAAAAATAAAAATAAAACAACCCAACCACCCAGAGGCAGAATAGAAAGAAACCTTCATCATCTTCATCTTCCTCACTAATGCACCAGCTACTGGCAGCCAAACTAATTACTGCCTAATCTTTAACCTGAGGTATTGGTTAAAATCTATTAAGTCGTTAGGAGTCATTTCAATAATGCTAGTGTTCCCCAGAACTTACACTTTTAAATGCAGAGCCCCCCAGTCCAGTCCCAGTCTGGAGCCAGACCCGGGGCTTGCAATCTCACTGCATTCAACTCCTGTAGGCAGGGGAAATTTTTTAATACGTCTGGCCTTAGGTAATTAGTTTGCAAATTGGTAACGTGAGCGGGTCGGTTGGTCGGAGGAGCCGGGCTGGGGAAGGAAAGCGAGCCTCCTCCCTTGGCGTTTTATTAGCTTTTCCTGTATCTGGAAGAATCCTCCTAGGGTGGAACATTCCAGTAAGTTCAGCTGGGGGTGCGAGCCGGGGAGGTCAGTGGCCTGAGCAGAAAAAGCCTCAGAGTCCAGAGGTACCTGCCTGGGACGCTTGGCAAAACTGTTGGCCTTTTACAAATAAAAAAGCAATGGTTTTCTTTGTCAAGGAGAAGGTCCTGGAGTGGTGGGCAGCTCTCAAGCCACAGTGCCTCGGGGGTGATTGGTCCCCCCTGCTATTACCGCCCCCCCCCCAGGCCTGGGTCTCCGGCCCCTGGCCCCAGGCACGTCTTCCTCCTGAGCAGTCCAGCCCAGGACGCTCAGCTGTAGATCCTGTCCAGACCTGTGGGAAAGTGCACGGAGCCTTTTCATGCCATTCCTTTCCCACTGGCTGGGAAAGGGCCGACAGGAAGGGTTCGTTAAGCTGCAGGAACAGGCTGCCATTTAACTCTTCAGCGCCTCTCCCCTGCCAGGCCACATTCCCAGGGCTGGTCCCCAAGTCCCCAAGGCCCCCCTCTCTCTGTTTCTGTCTCTCCTTCTCTTTCTCTCTGTCTCTTTCTCCTCTCTCAGCTTTCTCTCCTTTCGCTCTCAATCTCGTCTTTCTTTCCCTTTTTCTGTCTCTGTCTCCTCCTCTTTCTGTCTCTCTCCCTCTTTCTCCTTTATCTCACTCATCTTTCTCTCTCCCTCTCTTTATCCTTTTCTTTCTCTCCTCTTTCCTCTCTCCTTTCTTTCTTTCTTTCTTTCTTTCTTTCTTTCTTTCTTTCTTTCTTTCTTTCTTTCTTTCTTTCTTTCTTTCTTTCTTTCTTTCTTTCTTTCTTTCTTTCTTTCTTTCTTTCTTTCTTTCTTTCTCTTCCTTCCTTTCGTTCTTTGTTTTTTCTTTCTTTCTCTTCGTTCTTTCCTTTTTCTTTCTTTTTCTTCCTTCCTTCTGTTCTTTCTCTCCTTTCTGTCTCTCTCCTTCCCTCCTTCTCTTTCTCCTTCTCTTTCTGTCTCCCCTTCTTTCTCCTATCTCTCCCCCATTCTCTCCCTCTCCCTCTCCTTCCCCCACCCCGCCTGCCCCTGCCCTTTCTTAAGTGCAGGAAAAAAAAAAAGATCCACAATAATGACACACAGTTAGAATAAACATTCAACAATCTGCCCTTTCCTGGATTTTTATCTTATCATCTGAACACACAGAGGGACCAACTAGGTTAAGTGTCTTTTCCCTAAGGTGCAATATTTCTGCACTTTCGGACGCGCTGGAAATTTTACATTTTGGAGCCCACACGTCTGAACATCCTGAAAGTTAAACCCTGCGTGAACATAATTGCAAGAGCCGGCGGAAATGCACCAAATGAAATAGAAAGAGTCCCACTTCCTGTAGATGGGTTTTGTGTGGGATTTTCTTTCTTTTTTTTTTTTTTCTTTTCGCCTTTTCCCAAACTTTCTCTATTGTAAACTTAAAACAAAGTCTTATCAGCCGGTCTCCTAGGGTAGCATCTGGACATCATTAAGTCCCTAGGTCTGAGCTATTCCTCTTCATTACCTGGTTTCTGACAAGCTCTTGGTCTGCCTAGAAAATGGACCTTGGCGATAGAGATTTATGTCATTCAGGTGTCCTCTGCTCTGCTCGCAACGAGGGCTTGGCTGCAGAAGAAAGGGCTCGGCGAGAGCCCCGTGACTTTTACAAGAAGGAGAGAGAACTTGACCCAAGGCGGTGGGAAAACACATGTTAGTGCTGTGGGTTCGTTGTCCACACTCGCACCCCGTCTGCCTCCCTTTTCATGGTCTTGCTCCTAATGGGAAGATTTTTCTGCAAACCGATAGAGCTTGGAGGAGTTCAAGCACTTTATCACTAAGTTCCATAGTCGCTGTCTGTCTGTCTGTCAAACCGTCTGTCTCTCTTTGTCTCTTTGTCTCTCTCCCTGTCTCTCTGTCTATCCCTGTCTGTCTGTCTCTGTCTCTATCCCTGTCTGTATCTTTCAGTCTCTGTCTCTCTCTCCATCTCTCTCTGTCTGTATCTCTGTCTGTCTGCTCTGTTTTTGTCTCTCTGTCTTTATCTCTCTGTGTCTCTGCCTCTTTGTCTCTGTCTCTGTCTCTCTGTCTCTGTCTTTTTGTGCCTCTGTCATTCTGTTCCTGTCTGTCTGTCTCTGTGTTTGCCTCTCTGGGTCTCTGTCTATGCCTGTCTCTCTAAGTCTCTGTCTCTATCTTGTCTTTGTCTACCTATCTCTCTCTCTATCTCGTTCCTCTGTCTCTGTCAATCTCTCTGTCTCTGTGCTTCTCTCTCTCTCTCTCTCTCTCTCTCTCTCTCTCCCCTTTCTCAGTGTTCACCTCCTACTGGAAAACACCAAGATTGACACCTAAGCAACACTAACTGAAAAGAGAGAACAGGGTGGATGCCTTCCTGGGTTGAGCCCTGTTGGAGCCCTAACAAGGCAAACCCCATTGCCCGTGGGGACACCCTGGTACCCCTCAGAGCCTGTGATCCAGCCGATGACAGCTCCTCCCTGCACCCCTGGGTTCAGGCGGACTCCCTCCCCTTCACTGAGACTGCTGGGACTCCCAGGGAAGCAGCCACGCATATCCCGACCTGCCGCCACGTTAGTTAACCAACCACCTCTTTTCTCCTTGGTGCCTTGTGTAGTCTTCTGTGGGGATTGGGGGGGGGGGGTTTGCAGCCACACTCAGCCGTGCTCCAGGATTACTCCTGACTCTGTGCTCAGGGATCATCCCTGATCATCCTCCAGGGAGCCTGGGTAGTGTCGGCAATCTGATCCAAAGTTGGTCACAGCCGAGATGCTCTCCTAACTAGGTTGCTTTATACAATGTTAGCAAAGAGAAGGGTTTGCGGACAATCCTGAGGAGGGGAAGCACCTATTTGTTGCATGTCACTTGAGTGTTCCCCGGGTCTGTGTCCCTCGGCACTTCCTGTGTGAATTAGAAATACTGGGATTGGGGTCAGGTGGTGGCGCTAGAGGTAAGGTGTCTGCCTTGCCTGCACTAGCCTCGGATGGACCGTGGTTGGATCCCCCGGCGTCCCATATGGTCCCCCAAGCCAGGAGCGACTTCTGAGCGCATAGCCAGGAGTAACCCCTGAGCGTCACCGGGTGTGGCCCAAAAACCAAAAAAAAAAGAAAGAAATACTGGGATTACTACACTGGTGGAGGGGGTATGTTCTTTTTAGGACTGAAACCCAACTACAATCATGTTTGTAATCATGGTGCTTAAATAAAGAATTTTATTTTTTTTGGTTTTGGGGCCACACTCGGTGACACTCAGCGGTTACTCCTGGCTATACGCTCAGAAATCGCTCCTGGCTTGGGGGAGGATCATATGGAATGCCAGGGGATCGTCAGGGAATGCCAGGTTAGCACATGCAAGGCAGGTGCCTTACCACTTGCGCCAACGCTCCAGATCCTACTTAAGTGATGAGTGCAAAAGTATTTTAATTCATTAAACAGTGGTTTGTCCTAGGTCAGCAGCTTGCAAGGCAAATGTTCTACTGCTACACCACCACTCCGGCCCCTTAAATAAAGATATTTTTTTAAAAGAAGAAATACAATAAACAAACCCCTTGGGCTGAGCATCCAGAAAATACTTGATTCTTCAAGCCCCCCAAAGCATCAGTCGAATGGAGTATACGAGCTGCGTGTGATCACGTGTGTGCCTGCATGAACATGACCATGGGGCATGAGACAGGTCACGGATAGAAGCCAGAGCGCATACCGGCAAGGCGTGCAGCATCCTGCTGACCCCTTCCTTGCCCAGGGATGGGTCTCAGGTCCTGTTTGGGAGCTTCAGACCAACACACCCTTTGGTGCATTTTCCTCTAGTCTCATCTAGTTGGTGGAACAGAAGCTTCCAGAATTGGGGCTGGAGACAGAACAGAGGGGGCCAGGCGATAGCAGACTACCCAAACTCAGAAATAAGTGTTTCCACATCTCATCCCTGAGTCTCCCCTGTGACTGTCTTCTCCGTGCTCCCTGACTCTCACGATGCTTCAGGGCCCTTCATCCAGGAAAGTGACCCTGCCCCTCTGCTTTATGCCCACCTGTCCCCGAATATCCCCACCATCTCCCCATCCCCAGTTTCCACATCCTGAACAGGCTCATGATTATTTTTCTCACTGGCCTAACACCCCCAACCCTCAAGGTCTCCTTTCCACGGAGGCAGAACTCACCATCCCCTGGAGGACTCTGCCCAATGTGTGTGTGTGTGGGGGGTGGTCTCCAGCATCACCGGAATGTAATCTCCGGTGCCCTCACTCACCCCTCAGCCCCGGGAGGTAGGAGGGGAACTGCAGCCTGTCTACACAGAGACTCGAGACCCGGGAGCTGCCAGAGAACTGATTTTACACAGAGGAAAAGGGGCCGTGTACGCATCTGGATGGGGGTCATTGTGGCTGAAACAGCTGCTCTGTTACAGAATGACTTTATTGTCTGACTGTTCGCAGTGTAGAAACTTGGGCAGCTTTTATGATGGTTCTTGGTTATGGGGTCACACGCTGCTTCAGGCCCCCCTTTTGGAAACAATGTGTGACTGAACCCCAGTAATGACATTGCAAGTTTTTGAACATGCTTTTTTAATTTCACTTGCCCTCCCCACCACACACACACACACACACACACACACACACACACACACACACACACCTATGCCCCTTTCTGCCACTGCTTGCTACCCGAGGGCCCCTAGAACAATTTAAAAAGGCATGAAATGGGCCGGAAAGGTTGCACAATGAGCACAAGGTTGCACTTGCTTTGCACCCAGACAACCCAATGGGCATCCCATATGGTCCCCTCTATCACCACCAAGAGCAACTCTTAGACAGGGCCCCTAAAACCAAACAGAAGTCAATCAATCAATAAATTAATATACAGTATGAATTATATTACAATTCCATAGTGTGTGTAATTACAGTATCTAATATTAAAATATCATATTCCATAATTTATACTATAAATGAGACACTTTGGTCTAGACTCAAACTCCAAGATCCCACCACGCATAACCCCTCCACAAAAATCTAATCCAACTATCCAGCTATGCTAAGTTTGAGCCACAGAGAAAAGCTAAAAGTCCCAAAACCAGTTTATTAAAAAAAAAAAGGGGGGGGGGCCCAGAGAGATAGCACAGCGGCGTTTGCCTTGCAAGCAGCCGATCCAGAACCTAAGGTGGTTGGTTCGAATCCCGGTGTCCCATAGAGTCCCCGTGCCTGCCAGGAGCTATTTCTGAGCAGACAGCCAGGAGTAACCCCTGAGCACCGCCGGGTGTGGCCCAAAAACCAAAAAAAAAAAAAAAAAAAGAAAGAAAGAAAGAAAAAAGAAAGAAAGAAAGTGAATTATTGGGACCGGAGAGACAGTGTGGAGATAGCATAGTAGGGCATTTGCCTTGCATGCAGAAGGACAGTGGTTCGAATCCTGGCATCCCATATGGCCCCCCGAGCCTGCCAGGAGCGATTTCTGAGTGTAGAGCCAGGAATAACCCCTGAGCACTGACGGGCGTGACCCAAAAACCAAAAACCAAAAAAAAAAAAAAGTGAACTATCATTTAAACTAAAGCAGTTTAATCAGGTACATCATGTCTTCAGTATGGTTTGCTCACAGCTGTAGAAAAGAGTCGGGAACATTCTTCATAAACTGGAAAGATCTCTTAGCGTCTTAAAAAGATCAGAAACTGCGTGTTCTGTTTTTTGTTTTTTTGTTTTTTGTTTTTTTTTTTTTGCGTGTTCTGTTTTTTACAGTAAATTAAAATCGAGGATCTGGACAATAAGAAAGTTTGCCTCCTGGGGGAATCAGTGAGGTGGGCTAAGAGAAGGGGACAGGAACCGATCCCAATTATCCAATGTATGCTTTGGTGCTACTGAAGATTTCTAACCCTGGGGCTGCAATATTTGATTTTTGGGGGGTGGGGGGCAGGTGACACCCTCAGCAGTGGCTTTCAGGGTTTTACTCCTGGCTGTGCACTCAGAAAAATCAGTCCTGGTAGGATCAGTGTACCATATGGGATACTGGGGATCGAATCTGCGTTTGTCCCGGGGCAGCTGCATGCAAGGCAAACGCTCTACCACTATGCTATCGTTCTAGTTCTTGACATATCTGATTTTTAACCAAGGAATTATTGTATCAGGAAATTTATGCTTATGCTTATGCCAATAGTCCTAAGGAATGGTTTTCCATCAGTCCCCAGTAAGAGAACAGTCTTGAATTCCAGATGATTTGAAGGATAAGCGCCTTACAGACCTCTCAGGAGAGGCGGCATGAAGAAAGGGGCTTGGCCATGTTTTATGGCTGAGCGAAGGAGGGAGTAGCCAGGAATCCACACAGATGTCATGCTCCCGAGAAAGATGGATCCCAACTGGGGCACTGGATAGACAGGACATGGATCAAGATGACCCTCACTCCCCATCACCCCGCCACCCCAGGACCTCCCTGGAAGCGGCCTCGGGGAGGCGCAGTATTTGGGGGTGCATATAGCACTTGGCCAGATGGAATCAGCCTCTTAAAACAGCCCAGTCCCCCGCCCCCTACGCATACCCCCACTGAGAGAGACCCTTGTAAAATGGAATCTCTGCGGAGATTGAGACATTTTTGCTGGCACTTCGGTGGATCCTTCCAAAAACCCACCACCGTCTCTCATTTTCTGTCTCGTTTCACGAAATGACTCTTCGCCGGATTCATGTCAGCTGCGTGCCAGGCATTCGAACCAGCAAATCTGTAACATTTCCTTGTTTGAATTTAACTCCTAGATTTTGAAATATTAACCTTTAGACATTTCTCTGATTGTGTATGTGTGTGTGTGTGTGTATGTGTGTGTGTGTGATGTGTTTGTTTAATAAACGTGGCTTAAAACCCAAGCTCTGACATTCACAACTTCTTTCCAAGCTCTTTTCTTTTTATCAACTAGAAAGATTCCTATTTTTCTAAAGCTAACAGAGCCCCGATGGTTTTGTTAAGGGGGGTGGGAGGGGGTCTGGGTCTGCCACATTTAAATGTGGCTGTAAAAAAAAAAAAAGAGAGAGAGAAATAAATCGGATCCTCATTCCAAATGTGTTTCTTTAATGAATAACTCAGGGTCCTGGGCTTTTTTATTTTTTTATTTTTTGTCTCTATCAATTAAGTGAACTTTCTCTGGAATAATAGAGGAATTTGCAGCCCGCTGAGGCTGCATTTGAAAACTGGTTTAGAACTGAGAAGCCACCTTGGTTGTCGTTTTTTTCCCCCTGCTCAGGGACAGCCGGGTCATCCCAAGCATGTGTGGGGTAGGGAGTGTTGTTTCTCTACACACAAATTTGTCATGAGTCTAAACATTTTTGTCTCGAGTAATTTACCGTTTAATTACGGCGTGTTGTGTTCCCGCAGGAAGGGGAGGAAAAGGGAAAGGAAGAAAATGAGAAAAAGAAAGGTGGGGAGAGGTTTTTTTTTTAATGTGCCCTGTAGTCAGGATTTCGGTTTCACCTTATAAAGTTTTTATGGCCATGCACGGGTTGTGTGGGGAGCGGGTAACCCAGTCACATGGGACTCCCAAGGGTCACGTTTGCTCCCCAAATTCTGGGATGAGCTGCCTGTAGGAATGCAGCTGGGGGACATCCAAGGTGGGACTTCCCTTTTCTGGGGAGTCAGTGATACACACAGTTGGGGTGGAGAGTCCAAAATGGAGGTGATCACTGGGCAGTCCTGGCCCCTGGCCCACTGCCACCTGCCGATAGTGTTCCTGAAGGTCTGTCCTCTTCCCAACACATGGACATTCACAAAGGTGCCCATGCTGGACAAAGGGACACACACCCCAATCTGTCTTACCCCATGATGGCAGCAATTTTCTGTCTGCTGTGTGTGTGTGTGATCAGAGACCGGACCCTAAGAAACAGTAGCCCAAGAACTTCCTTCCTCCCGCAAATGGGGTGCTTTGCTGCAGGAAATTGTGTTTTGGAAAGTACCAGGGCCCGGCCCTGGGTATGTGTCACACTGCCATGGGCCAGCCACATGTGTGACAGAGAGAGAGAGAGAAGAGAGAGAGAGAGAGACAGAGACAGAGACAGAGAGAGACAGAGAGAGAGACATGTCAATGACAGGTCAGCATTTTAGGGCCTTCCCTGGTAGAAGTCCTATTTCTGTTATTGAAAACTGTGCTGGTTCCCAGATGGGATCTAGGGTTCATGATTAAATGGCCAATGTCCAATCTTCTGAAGCCTAATCCAAGTCAATATGACAAGTGTTCAGGTGTAAGGTACCACTGCAATATTGCCACTGGCTAGCTTTTTGGGTCCAGTTGTGTTAGAGAACTTCTTTGAGTTCCCTTGAGGAAAATGGGGGACATGAACAGCAGAGAGACAGAGAGACAGAGAGAGAGGAGAGAGAGAGAGAGAGAGAGAAGAGAGAGAGAGAGATGAGAGAGAGAGAGAGAGACCATACAAGCTGCACCTTCATGGGTCAGCCACATGAGAGAAACAAACAGAGTGACAGACAGACGGACGGACGGATGAACAGACAGATAGACCAGCTCCTGGCTTCACCTTCAAGGCTCTTATCAAACTTGTTTTTCTCTTTGTTTCCTAAAAGGTAATGAGGGCCTGCTCTGTTCTTATCTCTTTGGTGCCTTAGAATCCAGTGGAAGAGGGAGAGAAATAGACGCAGAATAGTCTCACTCATCTATGGGTTTTAAGAAAAATGAAAGATTTCTTGCGATATTTTTTTAGAGACATAGGAGAAGAGGGCTGGAAGGTCCAGCTCACGACATGAAGCTCACCACAAAGAGTGATGTGTGCAGTTAGAGAAATAACTACGCTGAGAATTTTCCTAACAATGTGAATGAATGAGGGAAGTAGAAAGCCTGTCTAGAGTACAGGCAGGGGTGGGGTGAGGAGGGAGATTTGGGGCATTGGTGATGGGAATGTTGCACTGGTGAAGGCGGTTGTTCTTTACATGACTGAAACCCAACCACAATGATGTTTGTAATCAAGGTGTTTAAATAAAGACATTAATTAAAAAATAAAGAATCCAGTGGATCATTTGTGTCTCCAAGACATCATACTCTGAGATTAACTCCAGTTTCCTCTCCCGCCCAGCTGCCACTTCATCCTGCAGAGCTCTTTGGTGACAGTCTTCGTGTCACAGGCCTTTGCCAGCCCTGTAAGGTCCAGAGGGTGGTCTTAGGCCTCCACGCTGAAGTCAGATCTCTCTCCAAGGAAACGTTGGAATGTTTTAGGGTTCTGGTCTCTGCATCACCACCCCCATCTCCTGTTTTTTTTTTTTTTTTATCAGTCCTGTTTCCAGACATCAATTATATTTCTCTCTTTTTGTTTCTTTTTTGATTTTTGGGCCACACTGAGTAATGCTCAGGGGTCACTCCTGGCTATGCGCTCAGAATTCGCTCCTGGCTTGGGGGACCATATGGGACTCTGGGGGATCCGTCCTAAGCTATTGCCAACAAGGCAAACACCTTACCGCACCATGCCATCACTCCAGCCCCATCGATTTTATTTCTAAGGTCACTTTCCAAAGCAGCTCTGGGAGGGCCAGTGTGTTAGCACAGCAGTCAGAGCGTCTCTACCTTGCATGTGGTTCACCTGGATTCAATCCCCAGCATCCCATCTGCTCCCTCAAGCATCCCATATGCTGCCAGGCATAATATCTGAATGCTGCTGAGTGTGACCCCCAAAACAAAATAAGAATAGCTCCTGTACTACTTCTGTTTCTGGAGGGAACAACAGCCCTGAGGGCTCTTGGGAATGCTCCCCACATGCCCTCCCACCCAGAGAAATGAAAGAAGGGCATGCACAGCCCAAAGTGACCCTTAATCCTTCTTCCTGGCTGGACAGGGAAGATTCTGCTCTCTGGTCATGAGTGTTAGTACAGGCACAGACTACCCTACACCCCTCATCCCTTCTCTGCTAAGTCTTTTATGATGTCTGATTTTGTATGTGAATGTCTGTGTGTGATTTGGGAGCTTACCTCTTGCTTGTAACTCTGCTCAAGGATCATGACTTCTGGCAGGGCTCAGGGGATCACGTATGTGCCTTATGGGGGATCGGACCCTCTCCCTGGCCAGCTGTGAACGATGCCACGCGCCCTACCAGCTGTGCTGTCTCTCTGGTCTCCATCCGCTGCTCGCTTTTCCCAGGCAGGAACTCCCAAAAAGCTGGCCTCCAAGAATCCCAGGTGCCGAAGAAGCTTTCAAAAACCTCCTCAGCAGGGGTCTGTGGAACAAGTGGGGGTCCCCAGGGCCAGCCCCCAAGTCCCAGACTGGTCCCTAACTGGCCTCAAGTTGCTGTATGTTGTCAGTTATCTGTCAATTTATTACACTCCCCCCCCCCCACCCTATTAGCCATGTCTGGGCAGACTTCTTGAGCAAGTTTCCCAAGGCCTTAAGTGAAAGTGAAAGCCACAGTGGGGTGTGGGCAGGGGGGGGTGAAGACTTTCCCTTCTCCCACCCCATCAGATAGGCATTGTACAGTCCATGCGTCATCTGCGGGGGCGGTGGGGAGCCGGAGTCCGAGCTGTCTGGACCAGACTGCCTGTCCCTGGAGGCCCATGGGACCAAGCCACAGAATGTCTCTCTCCGTTGGAGTCTGAAGCAGAGAGCCTGGCTCTCGCATCCCGGGATGGCTGACGTGGGATGATTTAAGGGGAGAAAGCTGCCCAACTTCCTCTGACCCTGGGACGGTAGTGCAGTCTGGGCGGTAATCTTCGGCAAAGGGCCTTCGCTGAGTAATGCCGTTGTTCTGATTTGGAAAAGTCCGCCCGGTGTCTATAGTAACGGGGCAGAGCTGGCCTGTGGTGCAAGGACAGCTTTTCAAATGACCCTTGGCAAACAGCAGCCGATATTTGGCAAAGGAAGCAGGATAATTTGGTATTTATGGAATTGCTTTGGAAGAACAACTTTTTCAAATATGCTCTGGGCCACTAATGCTGTAGGGAATGAGAGGGACGGGGGTGGTATGGCGTATCCACGAAGGAATGAATTTTCACACGCTGGAATTAAAAAATGGCCTTTTCTGGGGCCGGAGCGGTGGCGCAAGTGGTAAGGTGTCTGCCTTGTGCCTGCTAGCTTAGGACGGACTGTAGTTCAATCTCCCAACATCCCATATGGTCCCCTCAAGCCAAGAGTGATTTCTGAGTGCAGAGCCAGGAGTAACCCCAAGTGTCACCAGGTGTGGCCAAAAAAATAAAAATGGACTTTCCTTTATCATCCTTTATAGTGTTGAATTGCCTCAGTTAAGTACAGCAAATATGCTGTTTTCTTTTCTTTGTTTTTTTTTTTTTTTTTTGGAGGGGGACCACACCCACTAATACTCAGGGGCTACTCCCAACTTCGCACTCAGGAATTACTCTTAGCAGTGCTTTAAGGGACCCTATGTAGTGTCATGGATCAAACTCAGGTTGATGGCATGCAAGGCCAATCTCTCCATTCCCTAATATTCTACTTTTTATCAATATTAAGCATTTTATCGGTAATGTTTTGATATTTGTGACTAGATTTCAAAATCGAGGTCCAGGGGAATGGGTCATTCACATAATTTCCAGGCAAAAAAATTGAGCTGAGGGTGGCAGAGAAAGGGAAGATGGCTTCAAGATCTGGACTATATGGTTTACACAAGTAAACAAATAAATCTTATCAATGGAGTTATTATTGCTTTCTTACTGTTTAACTATTGGTTCACTCTTGGCTCTGTGCTCAGGAATCACTCCTGGTGTGCTTAGAGAAACATGGGGTGCCAGGCTTAGAGCATGGACAGGCCATTTGCAAAGCAAGTGTTCTCCCTGCTGAACCTCTTCTGTTTATATAAAATGGCTTGGATCTGAGTTGATTCCCTTCTAGTAGGAGACACTGCAGAGAAAAGAACATGGTCATCCTCTGACCCACCCATCCTGCTTCTTGGTATCCAAACACAGAAAAACAGTCACTCAAAAAGATGCCACGTGCCTGTATTCCTGACAGCCCAAAGTCCAGTGGTCATCGGCACACACACCCCCAAGTGTCCCATGGCAGATTATTGGGGAGAGAAGTTGGGGTCTGTATGTGCTCTGGAGCAGAGCAGAGCTGGAAGAAAAGATGAGAACTCGCAGAACTTGAAGTGGCATGAGTGGGTCTGGAGGTGCCGTGTCACCTGGAGTGATTCAGAGAGAGGAGGTCAGGTACCAGACGAGTTTCACCCTTGATTCGAGGGGAAACAAGGAAAGCAACCCTGTCAAATGAAGACAGACCCTCAGACTTTGGTGGTAAACCTGATTACCAAGCAGTGTGTGTGTATGTGGTGGTGGTGGTGGTGGGGGGTTTGACAAGGAAGGGAAGGAAGAGGCGGGTCAGAAGTGACATCAGCTTTGATATCGGCTCTTTGGCACTTTGGTGATGGTAAAGGTCACTATGTACTTCCAAACCATGAACCTTAACAATGTTGTCATCATATGACCTAAAATAAACCAAAATTTAAAAGAAAATTAATATTAATAGGTTTTCTAATTACAAGAGGAACTTTATATTTGTGGTATTGAATACTTTGGAATTTATTTCTATGAACGTTGTAAATTATGTAGATAGGGCTTTAACACTTTGCACATCTGGGAAGTGCACATCTGGTGATGCTCAGGGGTTCCTCCTGTCTTTGTGCTCAGGAATCACTCCTGGCAGGCTCACGAGACTTCATGGGATCCAGTAGGACTTTCCATATTCTGAGGACAAAATCAAGTCTTTCTCATCAGGCAATTCATTCCTTCATGGTGGGAGGCAGAAGTTGGTTCTGAGACATCCTGTCCTCTGCTGTGTTGGAGGCCAGGCCCAAAGGAAGTAGCACAAGCAGCCAGGGGAGTGAAGAGAAAACTGGTTCCAGCCTGGGAGAGGATCATGGTGTGTCAGAAGAGACTCCAAGCTTCCCAAGGGGACTTTGTTTAGAGAGATCTGCATGAACTCCCAGTCATGGGTTCAGGAAGACAAAGACAAGGAAGGACCTTGCCTTACCATTCTCAAAATCAAAATCAAAATTCATGGGAAAACAGAGATCGGAAATAACCCAGGGGCTTAGCTACAAGTGAGCTGAAAAGAAATGGGGAGGGTGGCCTTGGGCCATACCCAGTGATGCTCAGGGGTTACTCCTGGCTATATGCTCAGAAATTGCCCTGGCTTGGGGGGGACCACATGGGATGCTTGGGGACTGAACTGCGGTCCATTCTAGGCTAATGCATGCAAGGCAGACACCTTCTGTCCTGCGCCACTGCCCCAGTCCTGAAAAGAAATTATTTTCATAACCTGGATTGTTGGTCACTGACTCTAGAGAGTCATCCTTCAGCAGCTCTATCACCCAGCTCCATCACTGGACTTTATCACCTGGCTCCATCACCCAGCTCCATCACTTGGCTCCATTGTCCAGTTCCATCATCCAGCTCCGTCACCCCAGCTCCCAATTCGAACCTGTCAGTTGCTCGGGCTCCAGTTGGTCTCATTAATACATCCATCGTGCATTATTTGTGCATAGTTCCCAGGCAGGCCTGCCTCCTGAGTTTCATGGAGCAGGGTTCTTGTCTGGAGAGACTCAGGCTTCTCATGTTCCCAACATCTTAGATTGGGCAAAGCACCAGGTGGAGGTCACCCACCAGAGACTTTGGTGTCTGGGTCCTCATCTCGTGTATACCATTTGGTTTCTCTAGAGCCACTCCCAACTGTTCTCACTACATTTGTAGGTTTGATCTGTCATTTTGAGCTCATTGGTCACTTCACTGTGTGGGGGAGAGGCTGAGCTGTTTCTGATTCTGCTCAGAGATCACTCCGGGAAGTGTTGGTGGGAGCCTGTGTGGTGCTGACGATTTAATTGGAGCCAGCCACATGCAGGGAAAGAGCCTTTGTATCTCTCTCCTGCCTTCACTTGTTCTTTCGTTCTTTTTGTTCACTTTATTCTACGTGTGCTGTGCTCCTACTGGCTGTCAGTACTGGAAATTTGGTGAATTGACTTCACTCCAGGAGCTGCGGAACCAGGATGATTCTGCGGCATGGCATCTCACCAAGATTAGTGGTGATGCTAGGGGAGGTCGTTTGTGGGTAGTACAGTGGGCCTGATAGCAGGGCGGGTACTCTGCCTGCACCCCATCCCCAAAAGCCTTCAGAGATCTCAACTGGGCTTACCCGAGGCCAATCAGCATCAGTGTCTCTCTGAGATTAATCATGGAAACTCAGATTTTCTTTACCTGGGAATGTCTTCACTCCTTGGGTCTCTTGAAGGGCACTTTTGTAAGGTATAGAATTCTTGGTTGGCAGTATCTTCTTTTGGCACTTCGGATACATCTCCATCAATCAATATCCCTTCTCTATCAATTTATGCCACCAGGGATTGTCATGAAGAATTGTCTCATGATGGAATCTTCCAGAACCTATTGTGTGTGTTGAGTTTCTTCTCTCCTGACTAAGATTCTTTGTTTTATGATAGTTCATTTTCATGTCTCAGAGAATCTGTCATTTGCTTTGAGTTGATCTTAGTGTCATGCATGTTTCAAGCTTTTTGGATCTATAGAATTATGTCTTTTTTTTCTTTTTTTTTTTTTTTATCAAATCCAGGACATTCTATTGTTATTCTTCTCAGCATCCACTCTGGTCTGCTTTTCTCTCTGCATATCCTGGGGGCTCTGCATGTGTGTTTCTCTACTTCCTAGGGTCTTACTTTATTCATTACTTTTAGGATAATGAATTTTATTTATAACTTTACGGTCTTTATTTCATTGTGTTTTTACTTCCTGTTCCTCAGACTCAACAATTTGATGGTCTCATCTTCAAGTTGGCTGTTTCATCTGCCTGCTTACATTACCTTTTGATCCCTTTTATGATACTTTTTATTTTAGGTTGTTGGGGGTTTTTTAAGGCCAAATGTTTTTCGGTCCCTTTTTATAATTTCTACCACTCTGTCACTCTTCCTCTTTTGTTCCTACATGATCTTCCTGTTTTTGCCTCTGGTTTCCTTGCAATCTTTCAGGCCTCTTTCTTTACAGTTGCTTCGTCAATCTAAACTATGGTGTCCACCTCAGGTGTATTTTCTGTTTATTTATTTTTGTTTCTTTGAAGGGATCGTGATTTCCCGTTCCTTTGTTTTTTCATGATTTCTGATGGTTGCTGTTGAAAAAACAGACACTTGAATCTTACATTCAACTGGGAATCAGGACCTCCCTCCCGGGCTTACTGGGTTTTGTTATTTTCACAATTTTTAAATTTTATTTAATTGATTTATGATTAATCGATTAAATTAAATTTTTGAGATATTTTTAATTTGTTGGTAGGCATTTATTTTAACTGATTACTACCCAAAAGTGAAGCCTTTTCCAAACCTGCCTTTTTCCTGGCTCTCATTCTGAGTTTCCGTTTTAAGTTCTGGATCTTGTTTCAGCCAGGGGCGTTGAAACAATGGTGACAAATCTGTATCTCTGACTGAAACACGGTTGTCAGAATCAGAGATTAGGCATCTCCTGTGAACACATTCTCACCAAAGTCAGATATTCTAAAGGATGCCATGACAACTGGAACGTTATCTGGAATATTCTTGGCCAAAGCTTTGCTTTGGTTCACGTAGGAACCTCGGGCCCATGTCTTCCATGGTGCTGGGAAGTGGCAAACAACTTCCATACAGGGATTCATTTTGTGGCAATGAAAGAGTTCAGATATTTGGGGGAAAATATTAATTTTTCAATGCCCCTCTATGCTTCTTCTCTCTTCCTTTTTCTCTGCCTCTCTAATCCTGTCCCAAGAAATAAATTCAGGAAGACAATGAAATTTCTCACCAGTGCCTATAGAAAGCTAAGTGCTTCATGGTAGTCGTGGTAGCTGGTGTTTCAGGGACAAGAAAACATGTATTTGCTCCCAGAGAGGGGAGGAATTGCTGAGTCACTCCATGGGATGAGACCTAAAATAATAACTACAGGGCTGGAGTGATAGTACAGTATGGACGGCTCTTATCTTGAATGTGGCTGATCAGGTTTCCATTCCCTGGCATTTCTCTATGGTCCCTTTGAGCACTGTCAGGAGTAAATTCTGAACACAGAGTCAGAAATAAGCCCTGGACACTGCTGGGGGTAGCCCCATAAACCAAAATAATCAAAAACTTAAAAATTATAGGGTTGGGGGGCTGGAGAGAGAGCATGGAGGAAAGGCATTTGCCTTTCATGCAGAAGGTCGGTGGTTTGAATCTCGGCATCCCATAGGGTCCCCCAAGCCTGCCAGGAGCGATTTCTGAGCATGGAGCCACAAGTAACCCCTGAGCACTGATGGGTCTGACCCAAAAACCAAAAACAAAAAAAAAGAAAAAATAAACAAAAACAAAAATTATGGGATTGGGGGGCCGGAGAGATAGCATGGAGGTAAGGCATTTGCCTTTCATGCAGAAGGTCGGTGGTTCGAATTCCGGCATCCTATAGTGTCCTCCGAGCCTTTCAAGAGCGAATTCTGAGCATAGAGCCAGGAGAACCCCCTGAACACTGCCGGGTATGACCCAAAAACCAAAACCAAAAAAAAAAAAAAAAAATTTATGGGATTGGGGCCGGAGAGATAGCATGGAGGTAAAGTGTTTGCCTTGCATGCAGAAGGACGGTGGTTCGAATCCCGGAATCCCATGTGGTCTTCCAAGCCTGCCAGGAGTGATTTCTGAGCATAGAGCCAGGAGTAATCCCCTGAGCGATGCCAGGTGTGACCCCCCACAAAAAAAATTATGGGATTGGAGCAATAGTACAGTGGGGAGGGCTTAACGTAGTCAACCCAAATTCAATCCTAGAATCTCATAGGGCTTCCCCAAAGCACTGCCAGGAAATGACGTTTAGCACAGAGCCAGGAAAAGTCCTGAGCCAGCCAGGTTTGGCGCCCCAAAATAAAAAAGTTTAAGATTTTAATTAAATAATAGCTGCAGACAAAGATCAGCTGGATCTTCAGCACTATCTATGGTACCCAGAGCACTTCCAGGAATTATACTGAGCACAGAGCCAGGAGAAAGCTCTGAGCACCTCCCGGTGTATTCCCAAACAAACAAACAAACAAAAATAATAGCTACAAAGCACAGTGTACATAAAAGTGCTCGCTTACAAAACATTATCCAGGGGGACACAGTTGGTAGGGCATTTGCTTGCACGTGCTAACCTAGGACAGACCATGATTCGATCCCCCCAGTGTCCCATATGGTCCCCCCAAGCCAGAAGTGGTTTCTGAGCACATAGCCAGGAGTAACCCCTCGAACATCACCCGGGTGTGGCCCCCCTCTAAAGGAAAACAAGATCAAGAAAAAAAAGATAAAACATTATCTAACCAACCCCTCAGCTCCTGGCTCTGGGACACAATTTAACTTTGACAACCAAGTGCTGAGTGTCGAGATTAGATGGTTCTCAGAGGACAATGTGGGGAGATTATACCAGAGGTAGGGGATGGGCTGACATGAAGGTACCAGCTCTGCCTTCTAAAGCCCTCATGGAAAAGACCCAAGGGAAGCAAGGTCAAGTTTATAGGGTCACTGCCAAGCATTTGGAGTGGGTGAGAGTATGTTGGGGGCAGCCTTCCCTGAAAGGGGTCATCTAGAGGTATAAAAAACAAGTTTGTTTGTTTTTAAAGAAAAAAAATGAGCAATGTTCAGAGACTGAAAAAGGTTGATTGTGGGAGGTAGAGCAAGCAGGAGGAAAACCAGGCTCGCAAAGAGGGAGAAGGGAGAGACAGAGACAGAGACAGAGGACAGAGAGGACAGAGAGAGAGGAGGAATATTGTGATAGGTGGGTTACCTGTCTTCTTGGACTGTTGGTTCTGAGAGGGGAATATTATGGTAGGTGGATTACACACACAACACAGAGTGGGGGGGGGAATATTGTGCCAGCGGTAGGTGGGTTGTTACCTGTCTTCTTGGGTTATTGCTTCTTCTTACCCCACTTTGTAGGAGATGTTCTGGGCCTGCCTAGAAAAGGGAGGATCGCTGCCCTCAAGTGATATAAAGAGGCATCTCAGCTGGGTTCCCCAGGGTGCTAAATTATATTAGCCGAGGGTCTCAGGATGGAGGTGACTGTGGAAGCATTGGGATATTGGAGCTAAGCTTCTGGAATTCATCATTGAAAGCACCCAGTGTGGGAGAAAATCAAGAATTTGGTGATGTCCAAGCAATTAGGGGATGCTGGAAGCCCCTTTCCCATTTCCCAGGACCAGGCCTTTGCAGTTGTAGGAGTTGAGTTGTAGGAGGGTTAGGAGAAATGGCGAAGACTAGATGCGAAAGGGCTTGGGTTAAAAATGTTTCATTCTGTATTTTTTAAGCTTTATTGATGGATTGATTGATTGGTTTGGGGGGCCACACCTAGTGGTGCTCAGGGCTCACTCTGGTTCTGTACTCATAAATCACGTCTGGCAGGCTGGGGGACCATATGAGATGTTGGGAATCAAACCAGGTCCCTCCCGGGTCGGATGCATGCAAGGCAAAATGCCCCTACCACAGCCCCAAATGTTTTCATTTTAACAACAACAAAACACAGATCTGTATTATCTATCATCCTAACTCTATTTATATCGTCTAAACAGACCCCCTAGTGTTCCTCAATGAACCTTCTGTTTTTGTTTTGTTCCAGTTAGATTGAGTTTGGGTGGGGGCGTGGGCACACCTGGAAGGGTTCAGAGTTTGCTTCCCAGGGTCACCTCCTGATGGTGCTCAGGGGAGTAGACAATGCTGGGAATTGAACCCATGACCTCAGCCATGCAAAGCTAATGTGCTGCCACCTAGCCATATCCCTAGCCCAGCCCCTGGCCATTCTGGGACCAAGGGAAAAAGGCTTTTGTGAGAGAAGCAAGAGGTCTCTGCAGCAGTCATAAGGGTGTGAATTCAGGCAAGATCTTTTTGGACCAGGAATGGAAGAGAAAGTACAACTTTCACAAGTGATGGAATTCAGATGCTTCACTGAATGTGTCCCGGTTGGGGACCAGCGAGAAGAGAAGAGAAAAACTAAGATGCAGAGGTGGTCATCAGCCTTATCCACTGCCTTGCACTGTTGGAATAATTGATTTTCATTCTATTTAAGATAACTCTTTGTGGCTGCTTGCCCCTCATGGACTGGAAAAACCTCCAGATTGGTCCCTTACCCATACCTGGTATCCACCCCTGGTGGTGATGGTGGTAGGGTCTTTCTCTTCCCAATAAAGACCTCGGGTCACAGACAGAAGAGGCTTGAGGTTTCAGTTTCCACAGTTAGTCTATCTGCCTGCCGTTAGATAGCTTGTGGTGGAAGTTTTCTGAACCCGTTCTTTTTTTCTTCTTCTTTGACTTTATTTATTTATTTACTTACTTACTTATTTTTATTTTTTGGCCACGCCCGGTGTTGCTCAGGAGTTACTCCTTGCTATGCACTCAGAAATCACTCCTGGCTTGGGGGACCATATGGGATGCCAGGGATCCATCCTAGGTTACCACTTGCAAGCAAACACCCTACCGCCTGTGCCACCGCTCCGGCCCCTTTAACTTTATTTATTTATTTATTGGTTGGTTGGTTGGTTGTTGAGCCATACCCAACAGTGCTCAGGGCCCCTCCTGGTTCTGCACTCAGAAATCTCCCCTGGCAGACGAGGGGACCAGATGAGATGTCAGAAATCGAACTGGGGGGGTCCGGGCAGGTGGCGCTAGAGGTAAGGTGCCTGCCTTGCCTGCACTAGCCTTGGACGGATGCGGTTTGATCCCCTGGCGTCCCATATGGTCCCCCAAGTCAGGAGCGACTTTCTGAGCGCATAGCCAGGAGTAACCCTGAACGTCACCAGGTGTGGCCCCCAAAAAACCCAAAACAAAACAGAAATCGAAACGGGTCCCTCCGGGGTCGGCCACATGCAAGGCAAACGTTCCTACCACTTTGCTATCTCTCTGGCCCACGGACTGTTCTATCTCTAGAATTTTTTGTGAATTATTTGCTGTGCCCGGCTTGCTTCCAGAACCCATTTTCCCTATTCCTGAGGATTGAGGCAAAGAGGCTAATGTTTGGCCTATGCATTTATGCTCAATGCATAGATGATTGTTTCCTTGAATATCATTGTTCCCATATTTATTTTTTTTCTTTATGCCCCATACTACCAGGGCTATACCCAGTAGCGTTCCTGTGACTACACAGTGCCAGGGCTGGAACCCAGGACCACATATGTACCCTAGTCCTGTGATTCATCTTCTCAGATCCTTCATCTCTTTTTTAAAAACAACTTAATGAGGGCCGGGAGGTGGCGCTAGAGGTAAGGTGTCTACTTTGCAAGCGCTAGCATAGGACGGACCACGGTTCGATCCCCAGGCGTCCCATATGGTCCCCCCCATGCCAGGGGCGATTTTGAGTGCATAGCCAGGAGTAACCCCTGAGTGTCAAACGGGGTGTGGCCCAAAAACCAAAAACAAACAAAACAAAACAACTTAATGAAAAAGAAAAGTGGGGGTGTGTCAAATTCTGAAGTGAAAAATAGCTACTGGAAAATTGGAGATCGTGTCAAATTTTATTGCCTTCATGCCCTATTTTATGTCTAAATTGATATGGGTCTTTTAAACTAAAGCTCCAAATATGTTAACTGTAAAAGAAAGAGAATTTTATGCATATTTTACTCCTTGAGTCAGTATTGTATATGAATAAGTTGGATCAAATATTTTGCATCTGTTAACTTGCAGATCATGTTTTTTTAATGAGCCCGACATTAAAAAAATTATTTTTAAATCGCCAAAACAGAGAGTCTATTTAGAAAAAAGGAAATCCTACCATATCATGGGCTTCATGGCACAATATTTTCTCATTGGTTGACCTAAGTTAAAGCACCTTTTCCTATCCTATTTGTTATTTGGGGGGAAATTGGCTTTATGTCTTCTCTCTCAGGCTTCTCTCTCTGTCTGGGAAATATCTAGCCGCAGTGAATCACATACAGGATCATACGTGTTTACATTATAGATCATTTGAAAATTACGCTTCAGGACATCCTAGATTACTTTAAATATTACTTTTGGGGGGTGGGTGGTTCACGAACCCAGGCAATTTCTTGCAGGGAAGGCAAACTCATTGCTGTTGAACCCGGGCAGATAATTGAAGAAAAAGCAAAGCTCCGAGACTCTCAGCATGTAAATCTAAGCAGGTTTTTACTTCTATGCTCATTTTTCAGTCTGAAATCCAACAGTTAATTCTCTTCTGTGATTTCTCCTTTACCTCCGTCTCGCTAAGCATGAACTAGAAGCTATTTTCTTTTTTTCTTTTTTTGGTTTTAGAGGTACAGGGGTTCCTCCTGGCTCTGCACTCAGAAATCGCTCCTGGCAGGCTCAGGGAACTATATGGGATGTTGGAGAATCAAACCTGGGTCCATCCCCAGGTCGGTGCGTGCAAGGCAAATGCCCTACTGTTGTGCTATTCCTCCCAGCTGCCCCTAGAAGCCATTTGCTTAAGATGATTTGGCCTCTCTAAAAATCACCTCGGTATTTTTTGGTTTCCTTCCACAGCCTTTATAATATCTAGTTTCCCACGCGTCATTTCGGCCCTTTGAATTTTCGTTCCAGATTCAAGTTGGTGCTTTTGTACGTGATCTCCACCCCTCCCACCTGTGTTTGTTAGTGTGTGTGTGTGTGTGTGTGTGTGTGTGTGTGTGTGTGTGTGTGTGTGGTGTATGTGTGTGTGTGTGTGTGTTAAGAAACTCCACTTCCTGCGAAAAGAATCAGAGTCCTGTCCAGACTTAGCTTGAAGAGGTGACCCAACGTTACCCCAATACTTGGGAGAAGGACGAGTTTCTTAATGTACCTAGGGCTTTGCCAAAACCATCACATACTTGCAAATGCAGCTTTGGGTTTCGGGTTTCCAGATGCCTTGGGCTTTGAATCGTCTCATAATGTTAATATTGTTGGCGGTGCTGGCGGGGGGGACGGGGATGTGCCCAGGGTGAGGGCTGCGGTGCTTTGCACGCGGGCATCAGTGTGGGCCCGGCCAGGCCGGCTTCCCTTGGGCCGAGCTGCGGGAACAAGAAGCCGCTTGTCAAGGCTGCCTGTTTCCTGGTCCTTTCCACACCCAGAAAACTGAAAATGTGAGCCGGGCACTTGAATGGAAAACAAAGAGCTTTACAGTTCTTTTTTTTTTTTTTTCTTTTCAGGAAAACACACAGAAGCTAATTTTAGCTTCTTGATCAAATTGACCAGCCTTTAACCCTGGCAAACGCTAGCACAGCACACTTCCAATAGACAATAGTTTGCATACCAACTTCACACTCAAACAGATGTGTAGCCCAAGTGGTCTCTCTCTCCTCTCTCTCTCTCTCTCTCTCTCTCTCTCTCTCTCTCTCTCTCTCTCTCTCCTCTCTCTCTCTCCTCTCCTCTCTCACTCTCTCTCTCTCTCTCTCTCTCACCCCCTCTCACCCCCCCTCCTCCGCAAAAAGCCAACACACAGACATAGTCTTTCCTAATTGGGGTAAAAGCGAGGTCTTCTTTCAAATGTTCAACTCTTACAGGTTTTCCCCAATTGCTCCAAAAATCACAATGTGTTATGTCACCATTCGGTGTGGCAGCAGAAGTTTCCAAATCGCCTTCCACAGAGCAACAACATTTTTGGGGGCTGCAGTTTGCTTTTTTTTTTTTTTAAATCCTGGAGGGGAAATAAGAAAGAAAAAAAAAGGGAAAAATTGTTAGCAGCTGCACTCTTCAGGGCACGAGGGTTACACAGTTTATATATTAAAACATATGGAATGTGAACAGTTACCTCTAAGACTTTCTCACCGAGCCTCCTAGAGTTTATAGAAATTGCCTTTGGATTAGCAAAGAAATGTCCCTTCACCTCGCCCTACCCCCCCCCAAGCATCCTGTACTCAGGGTCTCTCCCACGGCCCCCTGCCCCAAACCCCCACTGGCCTTTTTCCAGGCATGTGTCCCCTCCCCCAGGTTGACTCGATCCAGCAGAACTGACCTTGGAGTGGGCAGGAGTGAACCCCTGACTTCTAAACACGCCGTCTCCCTGTTATTTTGCCAGGAGACAGAAACAAATGCCCGTTTCCTTGAGGACGGAAAAGGCTTGTTTACCTGTCTCCTTCAGTCTCAGAAGGCCTTTTCTCGTCTCCTGTCTCTCACTGAGCAGCCTGTGACATCTTGGTTGGACTGTAGGTGACTCCATGATGTGGATGAAGTCCTCATGCCTGTGATAAAAAAACAAAAAAAAAATTTTATTGATTGATGGTTGGTTGGTTTCTGGGCCACACCCTACCGGTGCTCAGGGCATTACTTCTGGCTCTGCACTCAGAAATGTGTGCCCCCCCCCACACTAGCTGGGGGAATCGAACCCTATTCCAATCCCAGGTTGGCTGAATGCAAGGCAAATGCCCTACCCACTGTGCTATCTCTCTGGCCCTTGGCTGAATTTTGGATGTCAAATGAACCTCCTCTCTGGTATAAACCAGAAAATTGTCATGTCTTTAACAAATTTCCATCTCTCTTAAAAAAAATTTGCCAATACCACTGTCTTGTGTAGTTGAGTCATTGCATTAAAATGTAAATAACCAAGACTGGGGCAATAGTCCAGGGCTGAAGGCACTTATCTCGAGGGTGGCCTGACCCCTGTTGGATTCTCCAGCTCCCAGAGCACAAGTGATCCCTGAGCACAGAGCCAAGGGTAAGCCCTCAGCACTGTTAGGTGTGGCCCCAACCTCCTCCTTTACACACACACATTCACTCCTCTAAAAAAAAAAATACTGGGGGCCGGGAAGGTGGCGCTAGAGGTAAGGTGTCTGCCTTGCAAGCACTAGTCAAGGAAGGGACCGGAGGTTCGATCCCTCTGGTGTCCCCAATATGGTCCCCCCAAGCCAGGGGCAATTTCTGAGCACATAGCCAGGAGTAGCCCCTGAGCATCAAATGGGTGTGGCCCCCCAAAAAAAATACTGAAATAAAAATGTAAATCTCTCCTAGGAGATTATTATAATGGATCTCCTTCAGACTGGTCTAAGGCACCTGTTCCAGCATCAATAATTTCAGGGTGGTCTGGAGTGATGGTGCAGCAGGTGGGATGTTTACCTTGCACGCAGCTGATCCAGGACAGACCTGGATTCGATCCCCGGCGTCCCATATGGTCCCCCAAGCCAGGAGTGATTTCTGAGCACATAGCGAGGAGTAACCCCTGAGCGTCACTGGGTGTGGCCCGAAAACTCAAAATAATAATAATAATTTTAGGTTAGTTATCAAAAGCAAATCCCATTTTTATTTTTATTTTATTTTTTTTGGTGGGTTAGGCTGCCCTTGGTCAGATATCCATGCATGGGCCAGAGAGATAGCACAGCGGCGTTTGCCTTGCAAGCAGCCAACCCAGGACGTAAGATGGTTGGTTCGAATCCCAGCATCCCATATGGTCCCCCATGCCTGCCAGGAGCTATTTCTGAGCCGATAGCCAGGAGTAAACCCCTGAGCGCCACTGGGTGTGGCCCAAAAAACAAACAAACAAAAAACCAAAAACAGATATCTATGCACAAACTTGGGTTCTTAGGTATGTAAGGTATAAGATATGTAAACAGTCCCTACGTTTGAACTTTCTAAAGAGAATTGAAAACGGTTTTCCTAGAATTTTTAATTTTTTTGGTGCGTTTGCCAAAGGGGACCTTATTGTGGCTTTTGGATTGTGAAAGACATTTTGTGTTTTTCTTTTTACTACCAAGAGGCTCTTCATTCAATAATGAAGTCACCGTGCCACCTAACTTGGTGCTAGCACCTCCCTGTTCTCTGTCCCGTCCCCCTCTTACGGTTTCCGTCACATGTATTTTCAGGGTCCATTTCATGGCGTTCATGCCGATGTGAAGGCAACCTCGTTTATAAATGCTATAACATCAGATAGGAAATAGGCAATTTCAGTCGATAATGGTTCTATTATCAGAGGGCTTTTAACACGCACGCCCTGCACAAGGCTTTCTGTCCTACCTGTGTTTATTGTCATGCAGCCTGCCCAGAACAAACACTCGGAATTACAGTGGGGACTTGCAGCCTTGCCAAACAGATTGGAGAATCATCCTGGCAGTTGGCTTTTCCCTCATAATTTCATTATCACAGTGGAGCCAGGAGGTTACCTGCATCCCCCAACGTGCCTCACCGCTTGTTCTGGTCTCTCCCTGAGAAACCAAGACTGGGGTACACCACATTCTAGGAGATCTAAAGGAAACTACTTTATATTTTTTTAATGATTGATTGATTGATTGTTGGGCCACAGCCCAGCATTGTCATGGCTCTCTGCACTCAGAAATTGCCCATAGCAGGCTGGGGGACCATTATGGGATGCCGGGAATTGAACCGGGCTACCTCCTGGGTCGGCCACATGCAAGGTAAACACCCCACCCACCTATGCTATCTCTCTGGCTTCTAAAGAAATGACTTTTAAGGAGAAGTAGCTGTTGTGACAAAATACAGGCAGTCCCTAACTGCAAGGAAAAGTGATGTTCATCAGACCAAAGCCATGGCTCTGTGGGGAGGGTGTTTGTCTTGCATGCAACCATTCTGGGTTCAAAACCCACACTTACACACACATACCATAGAGTCCTCCAAGCACTGCTAAGAATAATTTCTAAGTCAGAGCTAGGAGTAAACTCCTAAGCGCTGCTAGATGTGGCCCAAAATTAAAACAAAGGAAATGAAGTTTTACCCTTTGGACAGATAGGCAGATCTTATGTCCAAGGAAGGCTAGGAGGGTTTATGGGATATCTGCTTGTTTTGACCTCAGTAAAATGAAGTGTGTGCAGGACCACTTGAGTTTGTAGGGTGGGGGGGTCAATGACCCAGGCCCGAGTACAGTGGTAGACAGTGCCCAGAATATAAAAGGCCCTGAGTTTGATCCCAAATATCCTTAAAATCTGAGCATGCCAGACACCAAAAAAAGTGGGCCTCCACACCAGGCCAAACAGGACTGGAGTTGATTCCAAGTGGCCTCCAGTTCCAAGTGTCCAATAGATAAAAAACCAAACACGGAATCTATTTTGATTTAAACTCTGCCTTTCCAGGCCGGAGAGCTAGCACAGGGGTAAAAGGGCTAGCTGGCTTTGCTTGCACTCAACCTGGGCTCTAACCCTACTACCACATGTGGTTCCCCGGAACCCCTCCAGGATGATCCCAGAGCCCCAGGGCCAAGAGTAAAACACCAACCACCACCAGGTGTGTGGCACCCAAAAGAAGCAAAAATAAGCAAATTGTGGCTCGCCACTAGAATCTAAACTTTGGTGCACTTATTGTAAGATGAAATCAGGCACCCATGTTACATGCATGATGATGATAGTATGTTCGTGTTCCCAGACGGGTTGCCCAAGGCTACAAGCTTCTTCAAGCTTAGAAAATTCTTTTTCGGGCCGGAGAGATGCACAGCGGCGTTTGCCTTGCAAGCAGCCGATCCAGGACCAGAGGTCGTTGGTTCGAATCCCGGTGTCCCCAATATGGTCCCCCGTGCCTGCCACGGAGCTATTTCTGAGCAGACAGCCAGGAGGAACCCCTGAGCATCGCTGGGTGTGGCCCAAAAACAAAAAAAAAAAAAAAATAAAAAAAAAAAAAGAAAAAAATTTCTTTTTTGGTGCTCGCTTCGGCAGCACATATACTAAAATTGGAACGATACAGAAAAGATTAGCATGGCCCCTGCTCAAGGATGACATGCAGATCTTTTTTTGGGGGGGGCACACCCTTTTGACGCTCAGGGGTTACCTCCTGGCTATGTGCTCAGAAATCGCCCCTGGCTTGGGGGGACCATATGGGACGCCAGGGGATCGAACCTCGGTCCGTCCTACGCTAGCGCTTGCAAGGCAGACACCTTACCTCTAGCGCCACCTTCCCGGCCCCACATGCAGATTCTTGAAGTGTTTCATGTTTAAAAAGAAAATCCCTTTTTGGTACTAGAGCAATAGCACATCGGTAGGGCATTCGCCTTGCACGTGGCCGACCAAGATGGTCCCAGGTTCAATCCCCAGCATCCCATATGGTCCCTGGAGCCTGCCAGGAGCGATTGCTGAGTGCAGAGCCAGGAGTAACCCCTGAGTGTTGTCGAGTATGGCCCCAAAAACCAAAAAAAAAAACGAAAAAATAAGGAAAGGAAAACAAAGAAAAAATCCTTTTTTTCCTTTCATTTTCAAGGCACCAACCTCAGTCTACCAGCAATCTCCCCCTCAGGGGCAAACCATTAGAGCTGCCTTCTCTCAGCTAACATGCTTCCATTGACCTGGTTCTATTTCCATGTCTGGAGCCTGTCCCGGCACCTTCGGGGTCTTGTGGGATTATATGGACTCACACTGTGCTGGATCATGACCCACCACATGTATGTTCACATATGTTGAATGACAGACCCACATTCTTCGGTCTCTGAGAACTCCTTTGCTTCACACTGAGCTAGTGAGGCCAACGCGTATTTATTTCTACATCAACCCACTCAGAAAACAAGATCGTGGATTTCCTCCATTCTCTTTGGCATTCTTCTCGTTGTTGTCAAAATGACTGTTTGTCTTATGGCCAAGTGATCAGATACAGACCTTGCATGGATGAGACCCTGGGCTTGATCCCTGCTGTGCAAAAGAAAAGCTAAAATCAAAAGCAAAACCCCTTTTAAAAATAAAAATCCCTCCTCTCCTGTTCGCCTCTTAACCAGCCTCTAACCTCCTCCCCTGAGGTGCAGCTCCTAGCTCTTTTGATGTCTGGGAGAGAAGGGTGTGTGGAAGGGGGGGGCTGGTGAGCCGTCTGTGGTTCTAAAACTCCCTCCAGAAAAGCAACAGGGTGCTCCTGAGCCCAAGGAGAAAGTTTCATAGGAAACCATTTGCACTCCCAAGGACAGAAGCAATTTAACGGCTTGTCCTGCCGCCAAAGCAAATGTCCTACTGAGCCCTTGTTTGTTTTTTCATCTGTTTTGATGGCGAATGTTTTCGGTGATCCGTGTTCTAAGTAACCCTGACTCCTTCTGTGAGGCCTGCTACAGTCGGAAAGCAAAACTGTATACTGCCCAGATATTTATATCCCTTCACTCAAAGCTTGGAGAGAAACTTCACGGAGAAGTTTGGGGACACGGGTGGGGTGGGGGGCGGATGGAGAAAAAAGAAAGGAAGAAAAAGAAAGATTTCTTCTTCCCCCAAACATTCAGCTCGAAAGTCCATTTCATTTCAGACCCTTGGCCAGCCCTCAACAGAGGCCTTCCTAAAGTGATTGTTGAATAACATGTTATTATACGTGGGGGGAAGAATAGTTCCTTTGTTGGCTGCATTACATTTTGTGGTGAAATTGGAGAAAACAATCATTTAAGGAAGTTATTTTGGTTCAAGACGATTACACACTTGTTGACCGAAGCCCTTTTTGAACCCTGCCAAGTTGAAAAGCACAAGGCAGCCCCCATCTGGAGCGGGACAGGAAACCGTGTTCGAGATGGCAATCACGGGCACGGAGGGGAGACAGGGGGACGGAGAGCCGAGTGGGGACCCAACCCTCGTGCTCCCACGCATGCCTCACTTTCTCAGGCTACCTTTAGTAGCAAGGGAGACCCGGTTTTCTCTTTTTTTTTAGGGGGTTTGGGGGTCACACCCGGCAGTGCTCAGGGGTTACTCCTGGCTCTGCGATCAGAAATCACTCCTGGCAGGCTCAGGTGTCCATATGAAATGTCGGGATTCGAACTACCATCTGTCCTGGATTGGCTGCGTGCAAGGCAAACGCCCCTGCCACTGTGCTACCTCTCCGGTCCCCTGGAACCTGGTTTACTTAAGGAAAAGGCCAGTCCTGTGTCCCAACCCCCTTCCCAACTCTGTCTCTAGGCCCCATTTTTTTTTATGCCCCTTTTTCACTCAGCATGGAAGTGGGGGGTTTGGAGAAAAGGCATCCAGAGTTAATTGAGAGGAACTCCTCTTTTATGTTCTTTGTGTTCTGGATATTGGTCATGAATGGGGCAGGACATGGGGTTCTGGGGCTTGCTATGGTCTGCCCGCCTTGGACCACTTTGGTCCCGACTCTCCTGGCGGTACCTCAGTGGTACATGAGGCTATCAGTGACCCACTTCCTGCAGACGGTGTCCCCTGACACCACCACGAGTCATCCCAGAGCGCAGAAATGAGATAATGCAAAGGGAATGTTGACCCCGGCATGGTCGTTAGCCGAAGGGTTTCAGGAGAATCGAAATTCAGAGAAGCATAGTAGCCAGAGTTTTTTCATCACTACCATACCATGTTGGAATGGGCCTGTGACCCGTGTTTCTGACCCTCTGGCAGCCTCATAAAATACAGCCAGCCGCATTTTCTTCCAACAAACATGACTTAAGTTTTTTGAAAAGAAAAACCCTTTAGTTCATTTTCAACAAGAATGGTGCTTTTTGTTTTTGTTGTATTCTATTTTGGCAAACCAGCTTAGTAAACTTCCGTTCATCTGTTGGGGATACAACCAGTTGGATGGGCCCTCAGGTGTGTATGGGCAGCTAGCATCTGTTAATTTGGGGGGGATCATTTTCTTAGGACTGTCCAATGCTGGTCATTTGGGCTGCGAGCACCCCCACAGATAGCCATAAAGAGTTGGCATCGGGCCCGGAGAGATAGCACAGTGGCATTTGCCTTGTGAGCAGCCGATCCAGGACCAAAGGTGGTTGGTTCGAATCCCGGTGTCCCATATGGTTCCCCCGTGCCTGCCAGGAGCTATTTCTGAGCAGACAGCCAGGAGTAACCCCTGAGCACCGCCGGGTGTTGACCCAAAAAACCAAAAAAAAAAAAAAAAAGAGTTGGCATCAGTATCACATATCATATGGTGATGAAGCCGAAAGGTAATAGAGACGGAGGGCCAGGAGGGACTAGCCCAGAGAGGAAGCTCATCTCAAAGAGCAAGGAAGTGTAGACAGAACAAAGAGCAATATGACAGTGATACTTGGGAATGATCACTCTGGACAAGAATTGAGTACTAAAGGAAATAAAGTGATATATGAGAGATCGGAGTGGTGGCGCAAGCGGGTAGGGCATTTGCCTTGCATGTGGCTGACCTAGAATGGACCACAGTTCGATTCCCCCAGTGTCTCATATGGTGCTCTGAGCCAGGAGCAATTTCTGAGCACAGAGCCAGGAGTAACCCCTGAGCATCACTGGGCATAACCCCAAAACAAAACAAATTAAAAAAATAAAAAATTGGGCCCGGAGGAGCCTTCGAGGTGGCGCTAGAGGTAAGGTGTCTGCCTTGCAAGCGCTAGCCAAGGAAAAGGACCCACGGTTTGATCCCCTGGTGTCCCATATGGTCCCCCCAAGCCAGGGGCAATTTCTGAGCGCGTAGCCAGGAGTAACCCCCTGAGCATCTAACAGGTGTGGCCCGAAAAAAAAAAAATTGGGCCCGGGAGAGATAGCACAGCGGCGTTTGCCTTGCAAGCAGCCGATCCAGAACCTAAGGTGGTTGGTTCGAATCCCGGTGTCCCATAGGGTCCCCCGAGCCTGCCAGGAGCTATTTCTGAGCAGACAGCCAGGAGTAACCCCCTGAGCACTGCCGAGTGTGGCCCCAAAAATAAAACAAACAAACAAAAAAATTAAAAAATTGATATATGCATGATATTCTTTCAGTAATAATATTGCAAGCCACAGTGTCTAAAAGGGGAAAAAAGGAGAGAAAGAAAGAGAAAGAGAAAAAGAAAAATGTCTGCCCTAGCGGCAGACAGGGAAGAAGGCAGAAGGTAGGGCAGGAGGGAAACTGGGACATAGATTGGTGTTGGAAAACGTGCCCTGGTGAAGGGTGTTGGACCTCGTATGATGAAACGCAACCAGGAACAACTTTGTGACTGTGAAACATAAAATCTCGTAGATGGGCAGCAATCACCCCTTCACCCCCCAAATGAAGTTCTTTCTTTCTCTGGCTCTTTATCTCGTTGCATTCCTTGAGCCTGAATGTTCTGGGGGAAGAAACCCACGAGTCAGACGAAAGACCGGACGTGCCGTGGAAGGTGTCAAAACAGGGCTAGGCACCGTCCAAACATCCAGAGCATCGGACAGAGCTTGTGTTGGCCCTGTTTCTGCTCACGTTCTTTGTCATCTGAACACCCGAACAGGGGTCAGGGAAGGAGAAGGATGGCAAGGTGCATTTCTTGCCTTGAGCGAACGGGTGGGAAGGATTCCTTTCCACCTCCCCCTGGGGCAGACAGACTTACTGCTTCGTTTGAGGAAGGGTATTTGGAAGCACAGAGACCCCTTCCACGCAGCAGAAATTCAGGCTCTATTCTCTGGGGTTTCCAGGAAGTGGGCGAATTGTTCCCTGTCTGGTACCCTACCCTCTGGTTTCCGGTAGGTTCCATCACTAGATTTCATCCACTAGTAGGACATCACATGAAACCTTCATGTGTAACTTAAGAGCAGAAACTACAAACTGCCCACACACACACTTTTTTTTATTGTATTTTTTTATCTCATATTAAAAAAAAAAACAGAGAGAGCTTACTAAATTTCTGCTATTATATTCATCACTTCATTGAAGATACAATAATTTTTTCACAAATATACTTACTACTGAACTTTTTCTTCTTTCTTCTCTTCTATTTTATTTTTGGTTTTTCTTTCTATTTTTTTCAATAATTTTGCTTTCCCTTATCTTGAAGCAAATGTATTATGATCAGCTATGTCAGCTATGTGATGCATTTTCTTTCAAAAAATTAAAAGTTGGGGCCGGGTGGTGGTGCTGGAGGTAAGGTGCCTGCCTTGCCTGCGCTAGCCTAGGACGGACCGCGGTTCGATCCCCGGCGTCCCATATGGTCCCCCAAGAAGCCAGGAGCAACTTCTGAGCGCATAGCCAGGAGTAAACCCCTGAGCCTCACAGGGTGTGGCCCAAAAACCAAAAAAAAAAAAAAAATTAAAAGTTAAAAAAAAAAGAGAACAGAAACTTAAACGCTGAGGCCAGAGAGAGAACACAGGTGGGTTAGACATACAATTGCTTTAACCCCATGTTCAATCCTTAGCACTATATAGGGTCCCATAAGAGTGCCAGAAGTGGTCACTGAGTACGCGCATGCAAACACACATGCACACACACACACACACCACACACACAACACACACACACACACACACACACGAATGCATGCATTGACATTTTCTATCATAGAACTTTTCCCCCCAACAAAAAACTTTGTTTTCCTTATAAAACAAATCATTTATTTTTATGCAAAACTCTGTATATAAATGGAATGAGGGAAATATTTATAGATGTCTGGCCTTTTAACTCATGTCATCCTTAAGGCAAAATTGCTGAATTTTATAATGAACTCTTGGTTTTCTTTTTTTTATTATTGAAGGTACAGAATACATTGAAGGAAAAGAATCAGTCTTGTTTTTGTTTTGTTTTTGTTTGGGTTTTGGCTTTTGGGCCACACCTGGTGATGCACAGGGGTTACTCCTGACTATGTGCTTAAAAATTGCCCCTGGTGGGCCGGAGAGATAGCATGGAGGTAAGGCGTTTGCCTCTCATGCAGGAGGTCATCGGTTCGAATCCCGGGTCCCATACTATGGTCCTCCCGTGCCTGCCAGGAGCAAATTTCTGAGCCTGGAGCCAGGAATAACCCCTGAGCACTGCAGGGGTGTGACCCAAAAACCACAAAAAAAAAAAAAAAAAAAAATTGCCCCTGGCTTGGGGGACCATATGGGACGGTGGGGGATCCAACGGCAGTTGGTCTCAGATCAGTGCGTGCAAGGCAAACGCCCTACTGCTGCACCATCGCTCCAGCCCTAGTTTTGGTTTATTCATTTTGTTTTTTTAGGAGCCACACCCAGCAATGCTTAGGGGTTCTTCCTGACTCTGTGCTCAGGAATCACTCTTGGCCATACTCTGAGGACCTTATGGAATGCCAGGGATGGAATCCAGGGTTGGCCACATGGAAGGCAAGCACGATACACGCTACAGGCCTCAGAAAACATTTGTCTTAGATCATCTATGGTGTCACCTGTGTCTAGGAAGGAGGTGTGCTGCAAAGAACAGGGCACTCTGAGATGCTGTGCAGAATTCGTGTCACTGAAGTCTATGATCCTGGGGCTGAATATTCCCTGCCTGGCATGTCTGCACACTCACAACTGTGTTTTCACCTTTGCTCTTGTCTCTCTCTTTACTATTGGTTTCTAGCTCAAGAGACACAACTCTTCATCCTCTTGGTTTTTATTGGAAGTTGAAAGAGCCGGAAATTTTACAGAATCGTAAAACAAATGTTGGCAGTTTCATTGGTATTTCTCTAAAGAAGTTTAGGGCCTGAGTTTACGAAGCAGACTTGGTCCCCTCTAAGACTTAGAGTCTAAGTCATCTTTTGAATGTATGTCCCACACAACACACACACACATGTTGGTGCGAACGTATGTTTGTGTGTGTTTGTGTGTATGTTTAAGGAAAAGGCACAGTGCCTTCCGATGAAGTCTGTTCGTCTTCTCCTGAAGGTCCTTGAAGCAATAGACGTCCACGTGGCTCTGTCCTCTGATTCACTGCTGTATGATTTCAGTCTTCCTAATATCCCACATATGTTTAACTCACTCTTTGGCTTCCCATGACACAGAACTTGCTTGCAGAAGGCCTCGTGGGTGGTCCTCCCACCCCCATCCATATTCCAAAGGCAGCTGTGCGTTCTCCCCTCTGGGTATTGATCACGAGTATTAATGCTGAAAACATTATGAGACTTTTCATAATGTCGTGGTACTCTTTCTGGTCCCCAAGTGAGCGCTAACTTGAGGAGGGGCAGGGGGTGTCTCTAGCCCCGTTTTTCAGAAGTGCAAGGCTCTGTCCTGTAAGGAAGAAAGAAAGCCTCATTCTAAGGAGGGAAAGGAAAGGCTGGGCTCTGGGTGCCAAGATAGATTCACTCAACATCACAGGGACATGCCAATGGGTGAGTGGAAATGGGTGGTGAGTGGAATCTTGGTTACTGGTGTTTTGGTTTGTTTTGTTTGTTTGTTGTTTTATTTTGCGGGAGAACACCCCATGGTGGTACTCAGGGGATACTCCTGGCTCTGTCCACATGAGTGACCCTCGGTGGTACCCAGTGCTGGCTGTCCAACTGGAGTTGGCCATATTCAAGGCACCTTCATCTTTTTGCGATCTTCCGGGCTTCCTGTCAACACACCAGAATCCAGTGAAATGAGGAGGAAAATGCTCAGAGGATCTCGGGATTATAGGCTCAAGTCTCCCCTGTGCCCTGAACATCCTTTGGCATCATCCCCTGGGCATCCAGAATGGTCACATTGGCTCCTGGGTCGTGTGAGACTCTAGCACTCCATTCTCTGTGTGGTTTCATGAGTGGTGGAGAACTGTCACTCTCTGCTCCAGGCCTGTGGATTTAGTCAGTGGTTTTCTTTTTCTCCCCGTCCGATTTTAGTTCTCCAGTGTAAACAAAAGGATGAGCCTCCGCATGTCCTTGGCTTGTGTTGGGGAAACCCTAAGAGGAAACTCTCAGGCTTCCTCCAGAAATAGTGAGCAGGTTTTAAGTTTTTTTAGGAAAAGTCCCAGCGACCACATCTGTCTGTCTGTCTGTCTCTCTCCCCTTTCTCTCTCTCTCCCTCTTCCGTGTCTCATAAGAGCTGTGATCTCTGCAGAGAGACTCAAAAAACACCCCGCATCAACTCTATCCCTCCTCACACAAAGCACAATTCTAGAACCTTCACCTCCGTGAGATTTGGGTCATGGTGTCAAGGGTCCAAGGGACTAGAAGGGAAACCCATCAGATTCTTGTTTTTGCTCAGGACTGAGCCAGGTAGGAAAACTTTGAGAAGTGTCACCTGTGTCTCTTACCACCTGCGTCTACACTGCCTGCCCCCTTGGCCAAGCAGCTCCAGGGCTTCCTTCTGAGCTTTGGGGTCAGAGCCCCCTTCTAAACTGACTCATGTGTTTATTAGAGATTTATGATTTCGCACGTTTCCACAAGACTCTGAAAACGTAGATGGACGCTAAATATCTCATAGTAGACGTATCGTGAAAGAAAATTCACTAAAGCAGGAGAAAGGAGAAAATTCACTAAAGCAGGAGACAAGAGACCCCAAAAAATCCCTTTTGAGTCCCTGGGTTTGTTTTGATTTTTTGTTTGTTTGTGTATTTGTTTTGGGGCCACACTCAGAGCTGCTCAGGTTACTCCTAGCTCTGCACTCACGGGTCATTCCTGGCAATGCTTGGGTATCATATGGGATGCTGGGGATTGAACCCAGGCAAAAGCCCTACCCACAGTGTTATTACTCTGGCCCTTTTGTTTTTATCTATTTATTATTATTTTATTCATGATGTTGATAATATATATTATATAATGTTTTATTCATTGTTTATTTATTTATTTGTTTGCTTGCTTATTTATTTATTTTGGAGTCCCAGGGTTCGTTCTTTTACTTCTGGGCATCTAAAAAGTTTGCATATATGAGAACTTTGTTTGAAAGGCAGATTTTAAGCTTCCAGGCACCAGGACGATGGGCCAAGCCTGGATGACCCAAGCGAGCAGAAAAACCCGCCTTTAGGGGACTAACTTGACCCAAACAAATATCCTGTCACCAAAACACACAATGAAAACTTGAGGCCTGGGTGCCCATGGCCACATGTCCTCAGACCCTTATTGGCTGCGGCATAGGGCGCACACTCATGCCCACTGCCCAATCTTCCTTTCTAAGAGCCAGCTGGCCTTCCAGGGCTCATCCTGTGCCCCCAGGCCAGGAACCCTCTACGGCCATCTGTGTGTCACCTCCCTGCTTCCCTCCCTGTCTTTCTTTTCCTCGCCTTTCACACATCCCCGTCCAGCACCCATGAAAGGGGCTCCTCCCTCCTTCGGTCTCCTTACCACACTTCCCTGCTGACAACCGCCTCTCCTGAAACACCCCAGCCAGGTAGGGAACCTGGGCCCACCCACCTAGTGCCAGGGGCCCTGGGGTGTCACTGATGATGTCCACCATCTCTGCATCTGCTGCCAAACCATGAGGTCCGTCTGGAAACCATCAGGACTGACTCTGAATCCATTCTGAGACCAACATAGTGAAATTTTGTGTCTGCAGTAGGACAATGAAATGTGTATTAGTTCTTATAGAGTTAATTCTCTTTTCAGAATCTCTCTCTTCTCTCTGTCTCTCTCCCTCTTTGTCTCTCTCTCTCTCTGTCTTTCTATCCCCCTGTCTGTCTCTTTCTCCATCTCTCTGTTTCTTGTCTCTCTGTCTCTATTTCTGTGTGTCTCTCTGCCTCTCTCTGTCTCTCCCACTTCTGTCTTTCTGTCTCTGCTTCTTTCTCTGTCTCTCCCACTTCTGTCTTTCTGTCTCTGCTTCTTTCTCTGTCTCTCTCTCTGTTTCTCTCTGTCTCTTTCAGTGTCTCTTCTCTGTGTCTGTCTCTTTCTGTCTGTCTCTATCTCTCTTGTTTCTCTATGTCTCATTCTATGTCTGTGTCTCTTTGTCTTCTGCCTCTTTCTCTGCCTCTATCTGTCTGTCCATCTATCCATCCGTCCGTCTGTCTGTCTCTGTCTGTCTCTGTCTCTCTGTCTCTGGTCTCTCTGTCTCTGTCTCTGTCTCTCTGTCTCTCTCTCTCTCTCTCTCTCTCTCTCTCTCTCTCTCTCTCTCTCTCTCTCATCCCCTCTGCCCTTATTGGCCCCCAGGAAGGCTGAATAAGAAACAAAGGTTCAAGTTCACCTCTGCTTTGCACTTTGGAGCGTCAGGGAGGGTCACTGACTTGAGCCCGTGGCCTCCCAAGGTTCCAGGCATTCTGTCTCCTCCTGTCCCTTCTCCTCTTCCCGTGGCCGACCCAAGTCTCTCCTTGGCGCTCCAGGTTCCTTCCCCGCGCCCTCTGCTCGGTCGCTGGCGCTTTAATTTACACGTTGGGTTGGTTCCTGTTACTCGGCCCACAAATCTGCCCCATGTCATCCCCTTGGAGTAATTTATGACCCCCATAAAATGCCACGTCGAGGCCCCTCTTTTACCTTCTTGAGTAATGGTGAGAAAGAAATGGCCAGGGAATCAGAATCGAGTGAGTCATAGATGATTGGGTTATTTATGGCCAGAGAGTGGTCATTGACAATATTTGGCAATCTTACAGCTATGAAGCCCGGCTATTGTGCCTTCGCGTGTAATTTATTAAGCAAATAAAACTCTCGCTGGTAATGGGGTCCTCCTCGAGCCGCTACCACGTGAGCCCCCCGGCTTGTCCAGCTGTGGGAGTTGCAGACCCGGCGCAACTCGGCTCGGATGTCTGGACCCTGATATTCTTACACTTACTTCATGACCTTATTTATTCAGTTGCCTTTATTCTCTTGATTGAATTCTGACCAACCAGGTTGGTGTAAAAAGCCATCGGCTCCAAGCTGGGGAGGCAGGGAACCAGGCGGAGGTCGCGCTGAAAGGCCATAAATCCTTCCTTCAGCGAGCAAGACGCTTTGGACATTCAGCAGATGGGCTTGGAGGGGTCCACCGGTCTGTCTTCCAGTATGGTCTTTGGAACAATGGCCTACATCAGTTGAAGCATGTTGAAGAAAGTCAGAGATGAAATTTTGGTGGTGGGAAGGTGGGAAGGGAGTGTTCTTTTTTATAACTGAAATCCAACTAACTACAAACATGTTTGTCATCATGGTGTTTAAATAAAGATAATGTTTTTAAAAAATAAAATTAAGGAAGATCCAGCTCCTTCCATGAAGCTCATCACAAAGAGTGATGAGTGTTGTTAGAGAAATAACTACGTTGAGAACTATCATAACCGTGTGAATGAATAAGGGAAGTAGAAATCCTATCTAGAGTACAGACAAGGGTGGGGTGTCGAGGAGGGAGATCTGGGACATTGGTGATGGGAATGTTGCACTGGTGAAGGAGGGCGTTCTTTGCATGACTGAAACCCAACTACAATCATATTTGTAATCAAGCTGTTTAAATAAAGATATGTAAAAAAAATAACATTAAATAAAAAGATCAACCTAAATACCCAACCCCAAAGTCAACAACAATAGAATCAAGAGACCCAAACTACAAGTTATACACAAAAGGGACCTTTTATACACCAAAAGGGACTGTTATACTGGTAATCCTGAGGGCCTGATGTGGAAGTTTGGGATGCATATAAGAAACTATGGCGGAGGGAGGTAAACACTGGTGGTGGGAATGGCCCTAAATCTCTGTCACTATTATTCTAAATTTATAAAAATTAAAAAAAAGAAAGAAATTCAATTGCACATGCACACACACATCTCCACACATTTGTACACACACACACACACACACCACACACACACACACAACCCACATGAAGACAGGCATCGGGAACAGAACTAACAGTCACGTCATCAGTAATATGAGTATTGGTGGCATCATCATAATTAGTAATGGCTCTTAACCATCCTTGCCTATTCAAATGCTTGAAAAAGAGGCATATTCAAAATTCTTCTATTTTTGTTTGGTTTGGTTTAGGGGCAATACCCAGCTATGCTCAGGGCTTAGGAATTACTTTTGGCAGTGCTTGGGGGACCATATGGGATGCTGGGGATTGAACACCGCTTAGCCACAGGCAGGCAAAGGCCAAAAATCTCAAACTTCTTGGTAGAATTTGACCTTGGAAGAAAAATACAGTGGCATTCAGCTGTCCATACTTTTTTTTGTTTTGCTTTCTTCATTTTGAAGTTGAAAATGAAGGTTTTCCCCCAACCCCCACCCCTGTGTCTAGCTGACTGAGGGAATCAGCTGGAGTGGCCCTTGGGGACTTGAAACACTGTCGCGCTGAAGATGGGTTGAATACTAAACTCCAAATGCTCATCCTCAAGGAAATTCCTTTATAAAGGAAGTTCCTATATCTTGAGAGCATAAGCCAGTTCTGGGGTGGGGCGTTGCCTCGTCTTTCTCCCCATCTTTCATCAACCCTGATCCTGGGCATGGCCTTGCACTGTGCAAGCTGTGAGGTGTGAGTTGTCTGGGTAGTTGTGCAGTGGCACAGCCAGAAGTGACTTGAGAAAGAAGCCACAGCTCCATGAACCTTCTAGGTTAGCCTTGCCCTTCGACCTCAGGACTCCTGCGATTTCTCACTGTTACACCCTCCCACCCTCTTTTCCTACCTTCCCATTTGGCTGAGACTCTTTTGCCTTTTTACTTTATCCCCGGTGTGTGCAGGATTTGGGCCACTCGTGGTCAGGGAACCAGAGAGTATGAATGGGGCCATGCAGGCAAGTGACCTTCCCAGGGACTGAGTTGGTCCTTCTTTCTCAGGGCAAGTGATGGGTCTCTATGAGCAAGTTATGGGGCACCAGGGCTTTCTTTCTTGATTTGCAGGAGCGCATTAGGCAGACTGGCAGTTCTGTGTAAGTGGGGATTTTCTCCTAGTTTGTGAGTTTGCCTCCTCATATAAATTGCCTCTTTGCGCCATTTTTTGTTTGTTTGTTTGTTTGTTTAGTTTTTAGGTCACACCTGGCAGCGCTCAGGGATTCCTCCTGGCTCTACACTCAGAAGTCGCTCCTGGCAGGCTCGGGGGAACCTCTGAGTGCCGCTGGGTGTGATCCAAAACCTAAATAAAATAAAATAAAAACTCAACCTTTTATCATCAAAATCCACTGGTGAATTTTAACTGACAATCCTGCTATGGTCATTGTCAACAGGCTGAGAGAACAGACATGGGTCTGCGCAATTGCTTTTTCTTGGCTGGATGTGAGGACAGAATTGTATGGCAGAGTGAAAATCTCTCAGTAGAAGTCCAAGATCTCTCTCAACATAACCCCCTTCCCCTCACCATGCTGTGGGTTTTTATAGTTAATACTGTGACAGAAACACAATGATGCCCAAAACTGAACCTCCTTTTTCAGAAAACACACAAACCCTTCCTGTCCCTTTCCCTCTGTCCACCCTTCTTCAAGACTGAGATTTTCCAATCTGAATGAAGATCCGGGAGGTCCATGTTGATGGCATGGGAGGGTGTCAGGGAGTCCCAAGGTTGGGGGGCTGATCACTGAGGCCCCCTTTTATCCTGAGTTTGGCTGACAGATGCTTCGATCAGGGACTGTGGGGCTTCACACTAAGGGAGACCCATTTGCTGAGTTGTGGATTTGAACAAATGATGACATTAAATCTTCTGCTCCAAAGATGGATGTCTATTTGAGATTCTCCTCCTTCTTTCTTTCGTACTTTTTCTCCCTTCTTCCTCCTCCTCCTCTTCCTCCTCCTCCTCCTTACCCTCCTCCTTCTTCTTCTTCTTCTTCTTCTCCTTCTTTTTCTTCTCCTCCTCCTCATTCTCCTTCTCTTCCCCCTTACTTCTTCCTTCTCTTCATTCTATTTGTTCCCTCCTAATTAGCTACCTTCTCCCTTTTTTCTTTTTCTCTTCCTCTTCCTCCTCTTGTTTCTTTATCCTCCTCCATTTTCTTCTTTCTTCTCCTCTTCCTCCTTCTCCTTCCCCTCCTCCTCTGTATTCCTTCTTCATCTCCTTTCTTTTTGTCCCCCCCCTTTCTCTTTTGCTTTGGTGTCACATTTTGTGGTGATGTACTGACGGCTGCTCTCAACACCAAACAGGGGTTGGTCTCAGTGGTACTCCAGGGACATTCCTTAATGAATCAGGCCATTACCTAGGGTGGCAAATAGGTGTGTACACTAATGCACACCACTCTAAGGAGACATCAGGCCTTCTAAACTCAAATCCAGAGGATTCTGTCTTTTGATCCATAAACAAATAGTTGTCAGAACCATGTAATAAATTCATAAGAGATTCTAGGGGACCTTTCATACATTTGTTTCTAGTTTTTATTATTTTTGACATGTTGTGATTTATAATAATGCCCATGATGGTTTTCTGCATACATTATTCCAATATCACATCCACCAAAGTCTCTACCTCCCTCTACAAATGCCCCAATGGTCCCAACCATCCAGATCTCCTCCCAACAAAGTTCTGCGGACCAATTCTCTCCCCAACTTTATTACTCTTGGTTGCTCCATATTTTTTTTACAGAACCTATAGTAAGTAAATGCTGGACCCTTTATTTTTTTTTTTTAATAGGAAGCTCTCCTTGTATCTGTTTACACTGTTTGCTGAGTTGAAGGGACTCGTTTAGACTCGCCACACTGAGAAGTAATCTTAGAAAGAGATATTTGGTTACTTCAATGATGTCTTTTGCATTTGCCATCCACGGAGGCTCCAGAAAAAGCAGTGGCCCCAGATTGGGGAATAGATAATAATAAAGATAAAACCCCAAAGCCAGGGTGGGAGAGATATCATGGAGGTAGGGGCATTTGCCTTGCATGCCGAAAGGTCGGTGGTTCGAGTCCCGGCATCCCATATGGTCCCCTGAGCCTGCCAGGAGAGATTTCTGAGCACATAGCCAAGAGTATCCCCTGAGCGCTGCTGGGTGTGACCCAAAAACCAAACAAACAAAAAAAAATGTACATGTCCCCTTCACCAGCGCAACCTTCCCACCACCAGTGCCCCCTATTTTCCTCCTCCCCCACCACCAGTTTCGAAGACAGGCATTCTATTTCTTTTCACTTACTATCATTGTCATGATTGTTATTAGTGTAGTTATTTCTCTAACTGCACTCACCACTCTCTGTGGTAAGCTTCATATCGTGGGCCAGTCCTTCCAGTTTTCATCTCTATTGTCTCTGGGTATTATTCCAATAATGTCTTTTTATTTTTCTTAGATCCCACAGATGAGTGAGACTATTCTATGTCTATCTCTCTCCCTCTGGACTCATTCACTCAGCGTAATAGTTTCCATGTCCATCCGTATATAGGATAATTTCATGACTTCATTTTTCCTATCACCTGTGTTGTATTCCATTGTGTATACGAACCATAGTTTCTTTAGCCACTCATCTATTGTTGGGCACCTGGGTTGTTTCCAGATTCTGGCTATTGTATTTACAATAGAGCTGAAATGAACATAGGCATGCAAAGGGCCTTTTTGTATTGTACTTTTGTGTTCCTAGGAGTGGTATCGCTGAGAGCTCAGTGTGGGAGGGAGTTCAATTTTTAATTTTCTGGAAGAATCTCCATATTTTCCATAAAGGCTGGACTAGATGGCATTCCCACATGCAGTGAATGAGAATTTATTTCTCCCCACATCCCCACCAGCACTGGTTGTTCTTGATCTTTGTGATGTGTGCTAGTCACTCAGACATGAGATGGTATCTTATTGTTGTTTTGATTTGCATCTCCCTGATGATTAGTGATGTAGAACATTTTTTCATGTGCCTCCTGGCCATTTGTATTTCTTCTTTGAGGAAATGTCTGTTAATTTCTTCTCCCCATTTTTGACGGGGTTAAGTATTTTTTTCTTGTTAAGTTCTGTCAGTACGTTGTATTAGGCTCTTATCTGATGGGTATTGGGTGAATAGTTTCTTCCATTCTGTGGGTGGCCTGTGTTTTCTAGTCACTATTTCCTTTAAGGTGCAGAAGCTTCTTAGCTTAATGTAGTCCTATTTGTTTATCTCTGCTTCCACTTATTTGGACAGTGGTATTTCCTCCTTGAAGATGCCTTTAGTCTCAGTGTCATGGAGTGTTTTACCTACATGGTCTTCTATGTACCTTATGGTTCTGGGTTTGATATCAAGGTCTATAATCCATTTGGATTTTACCTTTGTGCATTGTGTTAGATGGAGGTCCAAATTCACTTTTTTTGCATGTGGCTGACCAGTTGTCCCAATACTACTTGTTGAAGAGGCTTTTCTTTCTCCATTTTGCATTTCTTTCCCCTTTATGTCCATTTCTTCTCCTTCATTATTGGTTTATAAGAAAGCCATTGATTTTGCATGTTAATTTTGTAGCCTACCACTGTGCTATGTGAATCTGTTGTTTCTAGAATTTTTTTTGGTAGAGTCTTTAGGGTTTTTTAAATAGTAGCATGTCCTCTGCAAACAGTGAGAGCTTGGCTTCTTCCTTACCTATTTGGATGCCCTAGATATTTTTCTGCGTGTATATTGATAGATTGATTGATAGACTTGATAGATTGATAGAATAATAGATAGAAATTCTTGCCCAATTTCTAGACAAGTACTTCCAGTACTATGTTAAATAGGAGTGTTGAGAAGGGACAGCCTTGTCTTGTTCCAGATTTTAGAGGAAAGACTTTCAGTGTGTCTCCATTGATAAATATTTGGCATATAATATTTGCCATGGGCTGTGGCCAATGGCCTTGACTATATAGAGAAAAGTTCCTTCCATTATATCATCTTGTCACCAACTGCTCCCCCTTTGTGCTCTCAAATATTCTAAAATTTTATCATTTTGCTGCAGTTTAGGTGAGAGGGTTACAATTGCGTTGATGTTTCTGGTTTTGATCTACTCAATTCTTTCACTTTCACCACCACCAAAGTGCCCAAGAGCTTCCACCCAAGAAGATAAGAGCGAGGCTCTTAGAGTCTTAAAGATTGTGTGTTCATATAGGTTTTAGCTATCAACGTTTAATGTTTTAAGAAATAGGTATTCTAGGGTGCCGGAGTGATAGCACAGTGGTAGGGCATTTTCCTTGGATGTGGCCAACCCCTGTAGACCTCAGTTCAATTTCTGGCAACCCATATGGTCCCCTGAGCCTGCCAGGACTGATTTCTGAATGTAGAGCCACAGTAACCCCTGATGACCGCCAGGTGTGACCCAAAAACAAAACAAAACAAAATTTCCAAAACAAACAAAATATTAGCAAGATGAGGAGCATTATTTGACATTCTTCAAAATATTATTAGTATATAATTAGTGTAAGAACTAAATTCTCTTCTCTGCTAGAGGGGTGTCCTATAATGTCACACATCAGGTGTTTTCTAGAAAAATGCTTGGCACCAAGACAGCATGAGAATGGCAAAGGTACCCGGTTTCCGTCAAAGCAGAAAAGAGGCTTTGCTGCGGACACTGGTGAAGGGGTCGGTGTTGGAACACTTAGCACCTGAAACTCAGGAATGATTTATTTAGTAGCCTGTGATTCAGTATTTTGTTTTCTTTTTGAGCCAGGACCCGGCAGTGCTCTGGGGTTAGTTCTGGCAGGGCTCAGAAAACCAATGGGATGCCGGGATCAAATCTGGGTTAGATTGTTTGCAAGGCAAGCACCTTATTACTATACTATAACTCCAGTCCCTCAACTTACAAAAACTTAAAGAAAGTAAAAATATCTTTGCCCTTTAGATCAAGAGAAAGGGTGTCAGGATCCCCCAGGCATCCCAAAACACACTTTGAGAATCATGATTTTTTTTTTAATTTTTCAGGCCACACCCTGAGGCCTTCAGGGGTTACTCCTGGCTCTGTGCTCAGAAACCACTCTGGGCAGGCTTGGAGGATCCTATGGGATGCCGGGAATTCAACCTAGGTCAGCCAAGTGCAAGGTAAATGCCCACCTGGCTGTGCTATTGCTCTGGCCTCTGAGAAATGTGATTATGTGACTTTGCTCTGCTTCCATTCGGGGCAGTCCCATAATGTGTGTGTGGGGGATGTGTGTCCCTTAATGTGTGTGTGTGTGTGTGTGTGTGTGTGTTGTGTGTGTGTGTGTGTGTGAGTGTTTCCGCGCACGCGTGCACACAAACATGCTTTCCAAAGCCAAGGTTTATTTCACTCAGAGGTACCACCCTTCTCCTTATAAAATAAATAATATGTCTCTTTAGAGCTAAATGCATTTAGAAACACGCCATGATGACTTATGGTCCACCCCATGACATCCTATCCATCCATGCTTAGGGCCAGATCGATTGCACAATAGTAGGGGTGTTTGCATTGCATGCGGCCAACCCTGGACGGATCCTGGTTCAATCACCCAGCATCCCCTTATGGCCTCCAGCCTGCCAGGGGTGGTTTCTGAGCACAGAGCCAGGAGTAACTCCTGAATGCTGGGCAGGGGTGGCCCCAAAACAAAACCAAAAACCTATCCATCCATGCTTAATCAGATCAGATAACTCAAGATGTAGCCATGTGAGAGATTCAAGTCCCAAATCACTGTAGGGAAAGCAAAAGACTGGAGGCTGGAGAAGAGAGTGCAGGGGTTAGGGCACTTGCTTTGCATGGGTTTGGGCCTGACTTGCATTCCTGGTACCACTTACAGTCTCCTGTGTATCACCAGGCATATTCCCCAAGCACCACCGTGTGTGGCTTTCCAAACAAGAGAAGGAGGGATGTAGGAGGAAGGGAGCCCCGAGGAGACTGGAGGGCAGAGGGACCCATCAGTGGTCAAAATTAGACAAATCTGCGGGGAGGAAGGTCACACCGTTCTCACAGTCCGTGTGGGCGACCTCTTCCTCCCTGAAACAAAGCCACTCAGCTGCCTTCGGGGGGTCACCTTCAGGATTCCTGGGGGCCTGTGGCTTCTCTCCAACAAAAGCTTTAATCTGGGGAGCACTTAGGAGCCCTGCAATCCATACCTTTGAGTCTGGCAGAGACTCCCTTCCCCCCCCCCCTTTAATGGAAGCTGTGAGAGTGATATCTTTATGTCAGCTGCCAATGCCAAAGACAAATAGGTCGACAGACCTGTCAGGAAAAATAATTGGGCACAACAATGGGGTTGGTGAGTCCATTTCTGCCTTGGAAAGTCTTTTTTTTTTGAGGACAAGGAGTGGAATTCTAATAATGCGAGAATTTTGGGGAGCTAGACCCCTTTCTTGCTTCTGTACATTTTAACAGGGAGTTTCTCTTGTTGAAAAGGTAGGTTGGAGGCTGGAGAGATAGCATGGAGGTAAGGCGTTTGCCTTTCATGCAGAAGGTCATCAGTTCAAATCCCAGCGTCCCATATGGTCCCCCGTGCCTGTCAGGAGCAATTTCTGAGCATGGAGCCAGGAATAACCCCTGAGCACTGCCGGGTGTGACCCAAAAACCACACACAAAAAAAAAAAAAAAAGGAAAAGGTAGGTTGAACCTTCTGTGGAAACACACACACTCCCCTCCCCCACAGCCCTGAAACGCTGATTTCACTTTTTTTTGTGAAAATACCTGGATTGGTAGAGAAAACCTGAGTGGTAGGGAAGCCGAAGGGGCAGTGCTCACCAGTGCCAGGGGCAGGACCTGCCTCAGAGAGGCCTGAAGGACTGAGGGACTTCAGTTATTTGGCCACCATTGTGACCCACGGAAATCTGCTCCTAGGAGTTTCCAAGGACCCAAAACCCAATAAAGTACATGACTCCATGTGACCAGAGAGATAGCATGGAGGTGGGTGTTTGCCTTGCATGCAGAAGGACGGTGGTTCGAATCCTGGCATCCCATATGGTCCCCCGAGCCTGCCAGGAGTGATTTCTGAGAGTAGAAACAAGGAGGAACCCCCTGAGCTCTGCCGGTGTGACCCCAAAACAAAACAAATACAAAATATGCATGACTCCATACAAGACCCAATGGCCCAGCGGGTAACCATGCCCAGTGACTCAGAACTGAGAGGAAAGTTCAGGGTTCCAAGGCTTCACCCCTGAGTTTCTTGGGGATGAGCTAACTCTCCAAATAGCGGCCAACAGGGGCACCTGAATAAAGCCTTTCATACTCTTCCTCCTTACTTGGGCCAGGACCCCACACACTGAAAGAATGGGAAGCAATCCCAGAAGCCGGCCGAGCAGAGCCCATCTTGTCTCCCTGCTTTCATTTCAGCATTTGTTGGGGGGGTCATCGGCGTCTCCTTTCTGTCCCAGTGACCCCTGAGGTGGTCCCCCAACTTTCCCACTGACAGCTTGAGACACCTGTGAGGAGTCAAAGTCCCGAGACTCCCCAAGTGGCACGAACCCCCGTTACCCTCCGCTTGCAGGGGGCCCGAGTTCTGGCTTTTTTTTCCGGCGCCCCCTCCCAGAGCTTCCCCCATCTTCTCCCGAACCTCTCATTGCCTCCCTCACCTCATTTCCCATCCTTGTAACCCAATCCTTGGAGCAACGAGCTGGAGGCCACACAGCCTTGTTAACTAAAAGTTCGCCTGTAGATTTATGAAAGGCCGAAGAGTTAAAGAGGGTAAATGTTGGCCCCCACCCCTCAGGTATTTCTGTAATACTGGCCTGCCTCATCCAGGGCCTTGTAACAGTTTTTCCGCGTGAGTTTATAATAAACTGGCTCTTTTATTTATTTGCGTAACTGATGCATAGGTGTGTTTTCTCTGTTTGCTGGCAGGAGAAGGGAGGAAAGGAAAGATGGAGGGAGAGAGGGAAGGAGGGAGAGAGGGAAGGAGGGAGGGAGGGAGGATGGGGAATCCAGGCTTTGCTTTTTTCCTCCATCTCTGGCCGTAAATTGTAGCTGTGTCCTTGATGATACCATAGGTTGACCAGTAAAAGTTCTAGGCTTGGTCACTGCGAGAGATGAAACTGTAATTAAACTACACTCTGAAGGTAGAAGGGATGGGGGAAAAATAAGAGAGGGGAGGAAAAGGGGGTTGGGAAGGAATTGTGGTTTTGGGGGGAAAGTAGAAAAGATCCCCATGGGTGTTTGCAGCCTGGCCTACTTTCTTCTCGTTGCTTTCCTCTTTTGCCTTCCCCACTACAACACTCTCTGTCTCTCTCTGTCACTGTCTATCTGTCTATCTGTCTCTGCTTCTCTTTCTCGCTCTCTGTCTCTGTCTGTCTGTCTCTCTCTCTCTCCCTCCCCCACTTAGCAAGCCACAGTTTTGCACAAAACCCCTACCAACCCGCCCAGTTCTGGACTCTGAAATAATTGCAGCATTCTGTCCCCCATCCACAGTCACGGAGACCAAAACACAAGTGACATTCTTCAAATGTCCAGTGTGTCTCCCCCCCCCCCCAGAAATTTGCCATAACCCTTATAAATTATGCTGCCTGCCTGCAGCCCCCCCCCCTCCTACTACCCCATGGAGGAGGAGGAAGAGAAGGAGGAGGGGGGAAAATTAGAAGGAGGAGGTAGTGGTGGCAGTGGGGGCTGGCCAAGCCAAAAAAAAAAAAAAAGGCATTTAACTACATCTTAATTGAATATACAGCTATATAATATCCTTTTTGGTTTAGGCTCAGAAGTGGACTTTTTTTTCCCCCTTTTGCAAAACCTCCTTATCAGCGCCGCTATTAAATATTGTAGCTGTACAAGCTATCAATCTCCATCAGCACACTTAGAGCATTGGGGCCTTCCAGGGACAGACCCGTGCCAGCTGGAGCCTACAGTAGGAGCCAAGAGAAAGTTGTAATTGAAACAGGCGACTCGCCGAGCAGACAGGAAAAAAAAGGAAGACCTTGCCCTCCAACGGAATTAAATTAGATGTTTCAAATTCAGACAGTATCAGGAAAAGAAGACTTCGGTGGGGGCACCCAGAAGAGGGGGGGGTGCGGGAAGCAAGGTAACAGTAAGTTCATTCAAACCCAGCACCCCTCCTCCCCTCGGACCACATGTTCCCAACTGAAATCTCACACTTGCTGCCCCCAGCCCGGGTCGGCCCCCACGGTCCACAGGCTGAACCCGGAGCTGGGGGGTCCCCCCGTGTGAATACCCCGGTACCCTCTCCAAGCCGGCCCCTCTCTCTCCCTGGCCTTTATGCTATTTCTATTTCCATAAATTAGGCGTGAAATTACGTTGGGCTGCAGGATACATGATTTCAAACTGTTTTAATAGCTGGAAAGGAAAATCTTTCAGACCCAAAGCAAGAACCTTTTTTTATTAAAAAATTTTTTTTTTTTTACCCAAATATTCTTCCTGCCTATTAGCTTGAGATATGCCTATTATGAGAAAAATGCTGGCTGGGTAGAAACTTGCCTTGTTCCACCCACCCCTCTTTTACCCTGTTTTGGAAACTCACACCGATTCTATCCTGTCTTTCGGTCCTGGGAACATGTATTAAGCGCGACTGTATATGCCGACTTGGAGCCCCAGAACGGGGAAGGATGCTGGAGACGACGGTATAGGGATATGAGAAATTCAGATGAGTGTATGTGTTCTGTGCTCTGGTTTTCATATCTCATATCTTGAGCTATCTCTGTGTTTAAGTTTTGTGGAATATCGCAAGATATTTTTATTTTATTTATTTATTTATTTATTTATTTATTTGGTTTTTGGGCCACACCCAGCGGTGCTCAGGGGTTTACTCCTGGCTGTCTGCTGAGAAATAGCTCCTGGCAGGCACGGGGGACCATATGGGACACCGGGATTTCGAACCAACCACCTTTGATCCTGGATCGGCTGCTTGCAAGGCAAAGCACCGCTTGTGCTATCTCTCTGGGCCTATCTCAAGATATTTTTGAGAGAACGACGTGAATTATTTTTTTCCTCTCCATCAGAGTAGTCCATTAGAACGAATGTGAGCATTGTGGGTTTTTTTGTTTGTTTTGTTTTGGGGGTCATCACCCAGAGGTGCTCAGGGTTACTCCTGGCTCTGCGCTCAGAATTTGCTTCTGGCAGCCTGAGGGACCAGCTGCTCGCAAGGGCAAACTTTCTACTGCTGTGCTATCGCTTCTGACACCCTTTTTATTATTTGGGGGTCCCACACTCACTGATGTTCAGGGTTACTCCTGGCTATGGTGCTCAGAAATCACTTCCTGGCAGGCTCGGGGAACCATATGAGATGCCGGGGATCAAACCGGATCCGTCCTATGTTGGCCTCATGCAAGGCAAATGCCCTACTGCTGTGCTATCACTCCAGCCCAGTGTATTGTGTTTTTATTGTCCTTAGGGTCTCAGCTTTTCTGTTGAGATAAGCAAAGTAAAAGTCTGTTGCTGAATATAATTTGCTTACGTATCTAAGTCCCTGGAGGTCGCAGGATACTGAGGCAGACAGAAAGACCAGCAAGCCAATAGACTCCTCTTCGATTCATAAGAGCCATGTTCACTGCAGGTCAGTGCCACCCTGGGAGAAGGAGAAGCAACCAAAACCCAGGATGAGGGGAGGGGTCTTCCAGCCAACACAGCCAGGGTCCCTCCCAGCCACTCAGTACCAAGAAAAGTACTTTAAGGCCCTGAGCAAGTTGCTGGCAATTCCAGAGACAACACTCGGTAGAGGCTGCGCCTCTGTGATCTTCTGAGATGTAAAAATCATTGTACCTGTGGAGAAGTGGAGATGGTGAATTTTTCTCTAAAAATGTTAGAGACGGGGTGGGGGAAGTAGTTCTGTTTGCAGGAGTCCCTGAGTTGAGGGGACCCTCTCAAATCCTCCAGAAGTTCCAACCACTCCAGCTCCCCAACATTCCCTCTTGGAAAAGCTGAGAAAATCCAACATGGTGGTCGTTGGGTGGGATTCCGGCCTCGAAGATGGACAGTGGGCCAAGCTTGACCCTCCTGAATGAGGAGACCCTAGCTTAGGCTTCAGACACCAGAACAGAGTTTTCCAGGCACCCAGCACCCCCCAACCCAACCCAACCTCATAGGGCAGGGCAGGTTGCTTCACCCAGGTGTAACCACTGGCTTTTTTTTTCCTTCTTGAATCCAGCCCTGGGAAAAATTCCCCTGCAAACATCTGCCTCGTGGGCTTTTTCCCACCCACCGGAGTGAGGTTGTGGGGAGGAGAGAGGGGGAAGAGGGAGGATGTGGGGGGACCATGGAGAGAAGGGGAGTTTGCACCTCCGAGCAGGTCTCGCATGGAAAATGTTGTGGGTTGTGTCCCGGCCAGCTGGACAGCTTTATATAGCCATAAACCTTTACTGCTGTATTAAAGCCAGAACCAGCCAAGGAGCACCATCTCTGGGTTCTCTATGGTTACCAACAGAAATTGGGCCCACTTCTGGACCCGCTGGAAAGAGACGGGGTCCTGGGAGGTGGCCCATTTTGGGGAGCTGGGATGAGGAGGAGCTCCTCAGCTTGGTCACACACACACACACACACACATCACACACACAACTTCCCTTAAGAAATGATCTGGTCTCTAGAGCGCCCCCTACAGGTGTACCTCTCACCTCCTCACAGCAGCCCCAAGGCCTACCATCTCTCTGGTCCCTCTAGTCCTGGAAGCCAACCCTGGCCAGGCAGGCAGCCCATGCAAACTTACGCTGACTTATTATAACTGTATGAGGCAGCCTTGAACCCCAGAGTGTTTCTTTCGGGGAAACCCTCCATGCTTGGCTCACCCATCCCCCATGGGGCTTTCTGACACAGGTTGCTCTTATTATTCTCCCAACGCTCCAGTGAGTAAAGCAAAAGTCGGGATGCTCAAGGAAGGATCCACTAGCACTCGTACAACTGCCATGTGTGGGCCAGGGCCCACCCAAGGGCCCCAGAATTGGGAAAATCAGCTTGGGGGGTGCACAGGGGGTTGATTCTGCACAGTGCCCCGACCCCTGATTCTGTCCCCCACACCATCTCGCACCCCATCACCCAGGCAACCCACCTCAACTCTTTTCGGTGAAAGGGAGAGTGACATAAGGAAACAATGATTTCCCACTTGGAAGTGATCCTGGGACAGATTTTTGTTTTTTTCAGATAAATCCCACTGTACACGCATGGGGAGAGATTTGTTGTAATGATAGGTTTTCTCTTTTTCTTTCTTTCTTTCTTTTCTTTCTTTCTTTCTTTCTTTCTTTCTTTCTTTCTTTCTTTCTTTCTTTCTTTCTTTTCTTTCTTTCTTTCTTTCTTCTTTCTCTACTCTCTCCTCTCTCTCCCTCTCTCCCTCTCTTTCTTCCTTTTTCTATTCTTTCTTTTACTTTATTTTTCTTCTTTCTCTCTTCCCTCCCTCCCTCACTCTCCCTCTCTCCTTTCGTTCTTTCTCTTTTCTTTCCTTCTCTCTTTCTCTTTCTTTCTTTTTTCTTTTTCTTTTCTTTTTTTATTGTGGTTCGGGTCACACCAGCAGCACTCAGGAGTTACTCCTGGATTGGGTTCAGGGACCTCACAGCTCTTTTTGGCATCTCCCCCACAGCCCCATCCCCCTGATCTCTTCCTCTTTACTTCCCTCACTCCCTGGGCTTATCTTTTGTTTGTTTGTTTTGGTTTTTTTTTGGGGGGGGGGGCAATCCGTGGTGCTCAGGACTTCCTCCTCGGCTCTTCGCTCAGAAGTTGCTCCTGACTTGGGGGAAACCATATGAAAATGCCGGGAATCAAACCTAGGTCCGTCCTGGACTTATCTTTGAACTAAAAGACTCCCTGAATAATGTGAGAGGCCAAGGCTGGTTCAGAGCACCAGGAGTACAGCAGAAAGATGAGGAGGAGGAGGGGGAGAGCATTTAAGTTTGGGGGCTCCATCTCCTTCCCTTAGGACATTCACTAGGCCCTAACCATAAGCAAGTGGCGTGTTTAGAAGCAAGTAAAATGCCACCGTAATGTGTCATAGCTGGTAGCGCGTGCACACAACACGCGCACACACACACACACACACCAGTGTAGGTGTCAAGAAAACTGACTATCTCTCCGAGGGACACAGTGCCAAGACCAAGAGGCACAGACCCAACAACACCTCCAAGGTCCCGCTGAGTACCAGCCCCTGGCAACCTGGGGGGACAGTCCCGTGGAGGTGGAGGAACCCTCTCTCAGAGATCAGGGAGACTCCAGCTGAAGGGGACCCTCCAATCGGCCACCACTACCCACCCCAGACGTATTCTGTCTTCGCTCCAGCTTCTGGTCCGCATCCAGCACCCACACCAAAGTTTGCACAAGACTGGCTGGTGGTCAGACAGGTTTCGTCTCACCTGGGCAGGGCTGTGGACAAGCCAGGCTCTCCCGGGCCTCTGCCACCTTCTGGCTCTTTCTCAAAGTTCTCAATCACGCCCCATCTTGACCTGAGGGGGGATACTTGCTTTCTCTATCACCTTATGTATCTTACAGCTTTTGTGTGTGTTAGAGAGGACAGAGGAATTCTTTTGTTTTGTTTTGGTTTTGGGTCATACCTGGCAGCACTCAGGGATTACTCCTGGCTCTATGCTCAGAAATCACACCCCTGGCAAGGCAGGCTCGGGGGATCACATGGGATGCTGGGATTCGAACCACCGTCCTTCTGCATGCAAGGCAAATGCCTTACCTCCACACTATCTCTCTGGTCCCAGAGAGAGAGATATTCTTGTGTGATTAAGAAATAGCCTTTGAGGGGCTGGAGAGATAGCATGGAGGTAAGGCGTTTGCCTTTCATGCAAGAAGTCATCGGTTCGAATCCCAGCGTCCCATATGGTCCCCGTGCCTGCCAGGAGCAATTTCTGAGCATGGAGCCAGGAGTAACCCCTGAGCACTGCCGGGTGTGACCCAAAAACCACAAAAAAAAAAAAAAAGAATAGCCTTTGAGGGCCCGGAGAGATAGCACAGCGGCTAGCACAGCGGCGTTTGCCTTGCAAGCAGCCGATCCAGGACCAAAGGTGGTTGGTTCGAATCCCGGTGTCCCATATAGTCCCCTGTGCCTGCCAGGAGCTATTTCTGAGCAGACAGCTAGGAGTAACCCCTGAGCAATGCCGGGTGTGACCCAAAAACAAAAAAAAAAAAAAAAAAAAGAAATAGCCTTTGAAATAGCACTTAGAGCCATGGTTGGTCGTCTCTGCAGTAGGCAGCCCCGGCAAAAACTTCTAGAACCATGCAACGAGCGTTTCTTTCTCTGCTAGCCGGCTCAATTCGAGACTGTGGAGGAAAATGTGAAAACTGGGTCTTTTGACGACGCTGTGAAAGAATGGCAGGAGGGAGGGCGTTCTCCGGCACTCTTGAGGGTATAGAAAACCAGGAAATAGCTGTGACATTCCTCGGCCTAATCACCCCATGAGTCAGACAGACGGAGCAGAAGCAGAAACAGGGCCGGTGCCCTGCCAGGCCACAGACACATTCCCTGCCACGCCTCCCACGCCTGTCCCTGCCGGGGCTGAGTCACGGGGTCACTGGCTGGTGTGGGGGTGGGGGTCCAGAGACGGTGCTGAGAGATGGGGGTTCGGGCCAGAGACTTTCCTCACCTTTCTGTGCCTGGGATGACCCGTAGAGCTTGGTCCCGTTTTGCCTGGGAGACTCCTGACCAGAAACTGATCTGCTGCTGTTTCTTCCCAAGCTGGGCTGACTCGAGGCTAGTCTAAGGACCCCGTGCCTCAGTTTCCCTGTGTGTAAAATATACATCAAGAGTACAGATTTTCTGGGGGCCGGAAAGATAGCATGGAGGTAGGGCTTTTGCCTTGCATGCTGAAGGATGGTAATTCAAATCCCGGCATCCCATATGGTCCCCCGAGCCTGCCAGGAGTGATTTCTCTGAGCATAAAGCCAGAAAGAAACCCTTGAGCACTGGCGGATGTGACTCAAAAACCAAAACAACAACAACGAAAAAGAGTACAGATTTTCTCAAGGTGTTGGCGGTAGCTTTCAGGCCTCCAGTATCCAGACTGTAAACCCGCCGGGGGTTCACATCTCTTGCCCCCATGATCTGGGTTCCAACCTGTCTCCAGGACAGACATGCTTTAAAAAGTTGGTTGTAGTCCAGGTTGGCTGTTGGCTGTAGTTGCAAATGCCCCAACTGAGCCCAAGATTCCAGCCCCTCACCCCGTGTCACACTCAGGTTTCCTCTTTCACCTTTCCCCACCGAGTCTCTCCTTCCCTGGCCTGTCTGTCTCCAGCATCCCTAGCCCAGGGTTTGCCCACCTCCAAGACCCTCCAATCCCTCGTGATGTTATTCTCCATGCCACGGATGAGTAAGCGCACCTGGCGCCTGTCCTTGTCCTTCTGATTTACTTCACTTAACTCGAGACCCTTCCAGTTCCAGCAGAGCTGTAGCACATGCCATGATTCCATCATCCCGGAGAGGGTTTCCTCCCCGGTGCTACGTCAGAAATCACTCCTGGCAGGCTCAGGGGACCACATGGGATGTTGGGATTGGAACCACTGTCCTTCTGCATGTAAGGCAAACGCTCTACCTCCATGCTATCTCTTTGGCACCTATTCTTCCTTTTTTTGAGGACTTTCTATCCTCTATTCCTCAGGGGCTGAAGAAGACAACATTCTCAGCAGCAGGGAATGACAGTTCCTTTCTTCAACCACAGGTTATCTCTAGACTTTCTGACAGATGCCGTTCTCACCCGTGTGCGTGTGGCGGCATCTCACGGGCAACTGATCCTTTTTCCATGTTTCTCAGGAGCGTGGTGGTGCTGGTGGCACTCGGCGTTGGCATTCCCATGCCTCTTGCCACCAGGTTTTGCAACATCAAGATCAACACCCCAGAATTGTCCCTGGGGAGGTAATTTCATTCTCTGCGCGACTTGGCATAGGTAGAAATAATTTGATCATCATATTCATGGCCACCACTAAGGAGGAAGATAAAATGAATTATTACCATAGTCACCGGCGCTTTTATTATTAGACCAGCCACGGCATTTAAATGTTCCTTGAGCCCTGCAAAACGTAATCTCGAGATGATCTGATACCAGGAGAGTGACACCATTCTTCTCTCTAAAGCTCTTTCAATGAACAAGTTTGTTCGGAGCAATTTCTTTTCACTATTGTGAGTCAATAAAGAAATCAGGATTCAATGAGGCTGACCCACAATAGTTTGAAACTGTTCATCTCTGCCAAGTGCTGGGACAGGCAGATAAACATTTGTTGCTGGAAAAAAAAAAACTGACAAATGACCAAACTGCTCTTTGTTCATGGAAGCAAAGCAATAAACCACGGAAGTGTAAAGTCACTAATAGAAATCAATGCAGGAGTTCCAGTTACCCATAGATATAAATTTGTAGGTAGTGGTTTGAGAATTAAGAAATTTTCTAAAAGAAATTTTCTTTTTCTTTTCTTTTCTTTTCTTTTTTTTTTTGTTTTTGGGACCAACCTGGTGATGCTCAGGTGTTACTCTATGGGATGTTGGGGATCAAACCCAGGTTAGCTGCTTACAAAGCAAACACCCTACCCACTGTGCTATCTCTCTGGTCCCTAAAAGAAAATTTCTAACACACCCTCAAATTAGAGGGGCTGGAGAGACATCTGAAGGGGTCTGGATTTTATCCCCAGCACCAATGGGACCCTCAGCATCTCCAAGAATGTCCCCTTCCTCCCACTGAAGCACTGATCCAGGAGTAACCCCTCAACTCAGAATTTTGGCCCCCAGACAAGCAAAAGTTCCTCAAATCTGAAACCCCAGACATGTCTGTGCCTTAAGAGAGGTTGTATAAAATGATAAATTCCTAGGGTACTAGACCCTAAGAACTGAACTCGTGATAGCAAACACAAGTGGGGAATCTGAGAATTGCTCGTTTTCTGAAAAGCACACCAAGTGATTCAAAATACATGGTTAGACATTACTTTCTGGGGCCGGAGAGATAGCATAAAAGTAAGATGTTTGCCTTGCATGCAGAAGGTCGGTGGTTCGAGTCCCAGCATCCCATATGGTCCCCCGAGCCTGCCAGGAGCGATTTCTGAGCGTAGAGCCAGGAGTGACCCCTGAGTGCTGCCGGGTGTGACCCAAAAAGCCTAAAGCAAAAAGCCAATAAATAAATAAATAAATAAATAAATTACTTTTTGGGCCAGAGCGATAGCATAGCAATAGAGCTTTTGCCTTGCACACGGCTGACCCAGGTTCGATCCCCGGCATCCCATAGGGTCTCCTGAATCTGCCAAGAGAGATTTCTGAGTGCAGAGCCAGGATTAACCCCCTGAGCGCCACTGGGTGTGTCCCAAACACCCCACACACACACAAAAAGAAATTACTTTCTACCGCAACCATCCCAGGTAGAGCCATCTCAGGGCTTGGAAGCTCTGCGACCTCTGAATGGGGTGGGCAGAGTCACCTCCCTGCCTGAAGACCACCCAGCCTACATACCACACCCAACACCCTGTCACATAGAAACAACCCAGCTCTACCCTTGAACCTCATCATAGGAGCTCTCGAGCCACGGAATCATCCCAGTTCCACAGCTTCTGGTGCATGTGGCCACATTCCAAATTTCATGGGACTGGCAGCCCTGTGGGGGCAAAGCTAAGTTGATGGGAAAGTCGCACAGAAGCCCACCTAGATCAGTGAGGGAAAACAGGCATGCAGAAGGTCCCGCCTGCTAGCACTGGTCAGCTCAGTAAAATCCTCAGGCCAAGACTCCAAGAACACCACTGAGGTAGAATCATCGTAGGTAGACTCATAATGATCTTTGTTTTTCTCTTCTTTCCACTTGCCATTTTATTTTTGGTAACAAACAATATGAAGTAAATTTATCTGTGCCTTGTAATGGGGCATTTGGGGTATGGGTAGAATACTGAGGCCATTAGTGAGAGGAAGGCCACACTAGTAGTGGGGTAGTATTGGAATAATATGGAATGCCTGAGACAACTGTATTCTGAACAACCTTATTCATGGTGTTCTAAGGTTATTTTTTTAAACAGGGGGCTTTATTTTTTTTTTTTGTTTTTTTTTATATTTATTTTTTGTTTTTTATTTATTTTTTAATTTTATATATTTCATATATGTTTTTTATTTTATTTTATTTTATTTTTTTTGCATGTGTGGCTTTTTTGTTTTATTTTGGGGACACACCTGGAGGCTGCAGCGACACTCGGGTTATTCCTGGCTCTGCACTCAGAAATCGCTCCTGGCAGGCTTGGAGGACCATATGGGATGCTGGCGATGGAACCCGGGTCTGTCCCAGGTTGACAGCATGCAAAGCAAATAAATGTCCTACCAGTGTGCTCTCGCTCCAGCCCCAATTGTGGTGTTTTAATACAAAGGAAAAAATATTTCAAGTACTGAGTTGCAAAAAACAACAACTTGTACTACTTTCTAACCAGGAACAGCTTGGCTTTTATTGTTGTTTGTTTTGGTTTGGGGCCACCCCTGGCAATCCTCAGAGTTTACTGTGTACTCAGAAATCACTTCCGGTGAACTCGAGGGATTATAGGCATCAAACCCCAGTCAACCCTGTGCAAGGCAGGCTATACTATTTCTATCTAGTCATCTTAGAAATAATAGAAATATTCCCATCAACTTGGCTTTTTTCCCCCAGAGTGTTTAATTGTGAAAATCACCCTGATTTTATTTATCCTTTAAGAAAGACTTAGGGCCAGGGCTCTGGCACAAACGGTAGGGCATCTGCCTTGCCCGCACTAGCTAGGATGGATTTCGGTTCAATCCCCCAGTGACCCATATGGTCCCCCAAGCCAGGAGTGATTTCTGAGCGCATAGCCAGGAGTATCCCCCTGAGCATCACCGGGTGTGGCCCAAAAATCCACCCCCCAAAAAAGAAGAAAGACTTAAAGAAAAAGAAGGAAAGAAAAAGAAACTATGAAAGAGAGAAGGAAAGAATAGAGAAATGAGGAATGAAAGAGAAAAAGAATGAAAGAAACGATGAAAGGAAGGAAAAAGGAAAAGATGTAAGAAAGAGAAGGACAGGGCCAGAGAGATAGCATGGAAGTAAGGCATTTGCCTTGCATGCAGAAGGTCGGTGGTTCGAATCCCTGCATCCAATATGGTCCCCTGAGCCAGTAGTAACCCCTGAGCGCTGCAGGGGTGTGACTGAAAAAAGAAACAAAATAAAAAAAGAGAAGGACAAAAGAAGAAAGGACAAAGGAAGGAAAGAAAAAGAGGAATGGAAAGAAAAATACAAAAGAGAAGGAAAGAAGAAAAATAAACAGTGAAAGAGAAAAGGAAGGAAGGAAGGAAGGAAGGAAGGAAGGAAGGAAGGAAGGAAGGAAGGAAGGAAGGAAGGAAGGAGGAAGGAAGGAAGGAAGGAAGGAAGGAAGGAAGGAAGGAAGGAAGGAAGGAAGGAAGGAAGGAAGGAAGGAAGGAAGGAAGAAGACGACCTACCTTGTTTCCTGGGTTCATTGGAAAGGTTTGGATAAGGGTCCCCCATAGCTGCAGAGACAGTTGTGTTGGTCTTGGTGGTCCATCTTTCCTTCTCAGCCCATCCCACCCTCCTGGTTTGACATTTTCTCCTCCCCTTGGGGTGTGGAAGTTGCCCTCCACCTTCTCTCTACAAAGGGCAAGCACCACCTCTTAGACTCTGGGCCTCCTTTCTCCCCTTCGGTCTCCCCCATCTTTCCTTCCTTCCTTCCTTCCTTCCTTCCTTCCTTCCTTCCTTCCTTCTTTCCTTCCTTCCTTCCTTCCTTCCTTCCTTCCTTCTTTCCTTCCTTCCTTCTTTCCTTCCTTCCTTTTTTCTTTCTCTTTTGTTTCTCCTATCTTTCTTCTTTCTTTTCTTTCTCCTCTTCTTTCTTTCTCTTCCTTCCTCTTTCTTTCTTTCCTCCTTCCCTTCCTTCCTTCCTCTTTCTTTCTTTCTTTCTTTTCTCCTTCCCTCCTTCCTTCCTTCCTTCCTTCCTTCCTTCCTTTCTTTCTTTCTTTCTTTCTTTCTTTCTTTCTTTCTTTCTTTCTTTCTTTCTTTCTTTCTTTCTTTCTTTCTTTCTTTCTTTCTTTCTTTCTTTCTTTCTTCTTACCTCCTTCCCTTCCTTCCTTCCTCTTTCTTTTTTTTTTTTTTTGGTTTTTGGGCCACACCCATTTGACGATCAGGGGTTACTCCTGGCTATGAGCTCAGAAATCACCCCTGGCTAGGGGGGACCATATGGGACGCCGGGGGATCGAACCGTGGTCTGGTCCATCCTACGCTAGCGCTTGCAAGGCAGACACCTTACCTCTAGCGCCACCTTCCCGGCCCTACCTCTTTCTTTCTTTCTTTCTTTCTTTCTTTCTTCTTTCTTTCTTTCTTTCTTTCTTTCTTTCTTTCTTTCTTTCTTTCTTTCTTTCTTTCTTTCTTTCTTTCTTTCTTTCTTTCTTTCTTTCTTTCTTTCTTTCTTTCTTTCGTCACACCCGGCGGTGCTCAGGGGTTACTCCTGGCTGTCTGCTCAGAAATAACTCCTGGCAGGCATGGGGGACCATATGGGACACCAGGATTCGAACCAACCACCTTAGGTTCTGGATCGATTGCTTGCAAGGAAAACACCACTGTGCTATCTCTCCGGGCCCTCTTTCTTTCTTTCTTTCTTTCTTTCTTTCTTTCTTTCTATCTTTCTTTATTTCTTTCTTTCTTTCTTTCATACTTTCTTTCTTTCTCTCTCTCTCTCTCTTTTTCTTTCTTTCTTCGTTCTTTCTTTCATTCTTTCTCTCTTTCTTTCTTTCTTTCTTTCTTCGTTCTTTCTTCCTCTTTCTTTCTTTCTTTCTTTCTTTCTTTCTTTCTTTCTCTTTCTTTCTTTCTTTCTTTCTTTCTTTCTTTCTTTCTTTCTCTTTCTTTCTTTCTTTTTTCTTTATTTCTTTCTTTCTTGCTTCCCTTGCTTCCAGAACCTGGCTCAGTAGCTGTGCAGCCAAACTCAGACATCCTCTCCTCTGTGACCTCAACCCCTGTAACATTCCAACACCGCTAGCCTGGAGCAGTTGGGAGAAAGTCTCAGACCAGCGTGGGTCGTGTGTGCATTCAGGGATCCTAACTATGTGAGAAATGCCAAATTCCATAAAGTTGCAGCCCAGGCAGCCGGCAAGATGGTGCCAGGGAGGGCTAAGGTACTTGCTTGGCTCCCGGTGACTCTATTTCTGTCCCCAGCACGGCTCATAATTCCTCCCTGAGCGCCACCAGGAACTATCTGTGAGCACTGAGCCAGGAGTCAACCCCAAAGACTGCTGGGTGTGATTTCTGAAATTCGCCCACTGGGAAGGGAAAGTTCTGTTGGTTCCTGAGAGAGGGAAAAAGGGGACTCTTGACCCCTTCTATTGTGTGCAAAGGAGGGAGCAGGGGGATCTGTCTCTCCAGACTTCTCTGTCTCCCTTCCCCTCCCCTTGAAGACAGCCCCCCCAGCCTCCCCAGGAAACACTGGGGTTTCCTTACGGTGACCTCATTCCCTCAGTGAGACTGCGCCTTCCATCCATGTTGGCCGGCATTCCATAAACGTGAGCTGTTGTTTATTATTATTCCTAATGATTGCCTTATCTTCCTCTCGACAAAGGGGGCTTGTCTCGTAACCCCGAAACCCCCGGTGCGTTTTCTCGGCAGCTGTCAGAGCCGAGCGGCACTGTTTATGTCTGGGTTTGTCAACAGGTCGCAAGGATGGATAAGGCCGCTGACAGCGGGGAAGAGATTTCCAGGGTTACCTTGGAACGCTTTGGGGGTTCGGGGAGGAGGAAGCCTTCCACGAAAAATAATCGCGTTGATAATCATGAAATGCAACAGGCCTATATTAGAAGGACAAAGAAGACAAATCTTTGGGAATAATGACAACTTCGGGGAACCTGGATGACAGATAACTCAACTCACGGGCACTAATAAATATAAATTATCGCTTGGGGCTGGAGAGATAGCATGAAGGTAGGGTGTTTGCCTTGCATGCAGAAGGATGGTGGTTCGAATCCCAGCATTTCATATGGTCCCCCAAGCCTGCCAGGAGTGATTTCTGAGCATAGAGCCAGGAGTAACCCCTGAGCGCTGCCGATGTAACCCCAAAACAAAATTTAAAAAATGATCACACTACATCAATAAAAGTGAGGTGCACTTTATGCTTTTCAGTGGTACCAGCACTCGGCACAATATTGAGTTGGTAACCAGCAGCAAGATGAAATAAGAGGATTATTTTGGGTGACCGGTTCTTGGGCAATAAAAAAAGAAATCTCTGGCCTGGCCTGTGTTCTTCCTTTGTCCCCGAAAGGGACACTGTATATCTTAAGAATTTCCTGATTTGTAACAGCATCTCTGTCACTCCTGGGGACAGGGGTGTCTGTCACTCCGTTGTTTTTGTTGTTCCATGGGGTACAATCTGTGGCACGTCCCCAGGTCTCCTTGGCACAGAGCTGGCCACGCTCGCAGGACCGGGCAGTACCCAGCCATGCCTACAAGGGTCAGTGAGTGCCTTCAATCCTGGGAGTCTCTGGCCTCGGGCTGCTGGCTGGGCAGAGGGTGGCAACCGGCAATGTCATTGGTAATTCCAACAAGCATGTCTACATGGAAAACCTCTTGCACACCAGCAGGCCTGGACATCCCAGTGTCTGCACTGGGGTGCTTCCTCCCCAGACCAGCACCTTCTGGTATCTACTTTTTTTCTTTTTTTTTTTGTTTTGTTTTGTTTTGTTTCTTGGGTCACATCCAGCAGCGCTCAGGGGCTACTCCTGGCTCTATGCTCAGAAATCACCCCTGGCAGGCTCAGGGGGGCATATGGGACACCTGGATTCGAACCACCATCCTTCTGCATTTAAGGCAAATGCCCTACCTTCATGCTGTCTCTCTGGCCCCTGGGTCCCTTCTTGTCAGCACTCCCCCACAGCCCCATCACCTTTTAGAAGTTGCCTGTACCTCGGGACCACCCTTCCCCCATGGGCAAACAGTGGGCCTGAAGCTAGGCGGCCCCCAAGTTCCCACATGGTTGCAGAAGTGAGAGTGGTCTTCATTGAGAAGTGACCTCCCTATGCTAACCTGTGGCAGAGGTGGGTGGGTTGTTGACCCCCCCTCAGGCATCCATGTTGGAGAGACTAAAATTGGGGTGCAGTGAGGGTGGGAGCACAGTGCCCTCAGCCAAGGGAACTCTGATCCCACTGATCCTAAGCAGAGCCAGGGGATTCCCTGGTGCAGTGATGTCACCCTCTCTGCTGACACAGCCCCCAGACTTGGGGATGAAGGGTCAGAAACACACCCCAGCTCTGCCAGAGTGGGGTCCTCTTTGGAAACACGCATGTGCAGCCCCCAAATAAGTCCCTAGTTGTGGCATTGACCCCCCCCAATCTGCTTTGGCCTTTTTTGGGGTAACAGGGCTGGGTGGGTTCCTGGGATCCTGGAGCCCACCTGAGTTCTGGATGACCCACTCACCCACCCATGAGACTTCCAATACTGGGGGTCAAGTTATTAGGCCCTGTCCACATCAAGGCCCCAACCCTTTTGTCTCTACCACCCACCACCCAGCTCCAGCCATTCAGGGACACCCATCTCGTATGTCACTGGTCTCATATCTCACTAGTCCCACCCACCCAAGGCCACGCCTCCTTTCAGCCACGCCCACTCCACCAGATCCATCCATTGGTCCAGCTCAAATCATAAGCCCCACCATTTAAGCTACGCCCACCTCTGAGATCCTTCTATTTGGCCACACCCATCTCACTGGCTCCACCCAACTCAAGGCCCCTGCTCCTTTCAGCCACGCCCACCTCTCTGATTTATCTATTTGGTTACGCTCATCTCATTGGTCCAACCCACTCAAGGCCACACCTCCTTTCAGCCTCGCCCACTCATTAGATCCATCTATTTGGCCATGCCCATATCATTGGACTCACCCAATTCAAGGACCCCAGCTCCTTTCAGCCACGCCCACTTCTCAGATCACCCTTCTATCTGACCACACCCATAGCACAGGTCCTGCCCCCTTTTAGCCCCTCCCACCACCAGGCCCCACCCATCCAATCACCCTCATGTCATAGGTCCTTCTCCTTTTAGCCTACTCATCCACCATTAGGCCACCCATTCAGATATACCCACCTTAGAGACCCCCACTCTTCAATCCCTACCCACCTCAAGGCTTCACCCCTTTCAGCTCCACCCATTCAGCCATGCACATCCCACTGGCCCCATCCATGTCACAGAGAGATCCTTCCTTCTCCTTTTAGCCCCACCCACCATTAGGCCACCCATTCAGCCATCCCTACCTCACAGATCCCCCTACACCCTAATTTAGGCCCCACTCACCTCAAGACTTTGCCTTTTTGGGCCTACCCATTGGGTTGCTGGCATTCGAACCACCCGTAGCCTGTTCCCAATGCAGGTTCGGTTCCCAGCACCTCCTGGTCCCCTGAGCACTTCTGGGTACAGCCCTGGATGCCCCCCAGGCCCCCAAAACTGTGTCCTGGGACCAGCACACCAAATTGCCATTCTGGCCAGCACCAGAGGGGGCTACAGCACTCCCAAGCACCACTTTCTACCTTCTCCCTCACCACCCCCCAAAATCAATAAAATGCAAGAATTTCAAGCACCCAAGACTGGCACCTTGTTGCACTAATTCTGTTTGCAGGGAGGCGAGGGAGGCCAAACATGCTCATTTTCCCAGAAAGACTGAACTCGGGGACCCCTCCCCATGCGAGCCCGAGAGAGAATGGGGCCCCTTGTCTTCAGAGATGGGCTTTTCACGTGCCGGCAGCTGGGATTTATGGTGGGGCCTCATTAAATAAAGCAGCCACCACCACCGAGGTACAGTACCTGCTCGTGCTGGTCCGCCTGCCCCTGTTTTCCCTCCCGTGTTTTATGTCTCCCTCGTTTTTTCTGACTGTTCTTGACATCCCCTGACCTCACAGTACTTTTATTATTATTTTTATTGCCTACTATAACAATGATAACTTAAGGGCCTGATTTATGGGATGGCCACTCCACCCAGGGGGAGATTAAGGCCGCCCCAGAAAACAAGCCGTAAATGTTCAAGTCTATTAGCCTTGCGTTTTTATTAAGTGGGAAACTTGCGTTCTGTTTTGACTCGAATGGGCATGGAGAGGCCGAGGAGACGACAGACGGACGGATGGATGGATGGACGGACGGATGCAGGCTGGGATTGGGGTTTGCGTGCCGAGGTGCTCATGGGCTCATGTCTAGATCCATGAAAGCTGGTTTTGGGGGGATTAGTGGGTGGGGGGACCCCATGTGTGGTTCTTTCCTTAACTCCCCTCTTTTGAGTAAGGACAATAAGCGTCGTGATGGGAGCCATAGCACAGCGGTAGGGCGTTTGCCTTGTATGCGCCAGATTCAGGATGGACCCGGGTTCAATCCTTAGCATCCCATAAGGTCCCCCGAGCCTGTCAGAGGCGATTTCTGAGCACAGAGCCAGGAGTAACTCCTGAGCATTGCTGGGTGTGAACCAAAAACCAAAAAAACGGGGGTGTATATATATATATATATATATAGAGAGAGAGAGAGAGAGAGAGAGAGAGAGAGAGAGAGAGAGAAGAAGGGAGGGAGGGAGGGGAGGAAATAAGGAAGGAAGGAAGGAAGGAAGGAAGGAAGGAAGGAAGGAAGGAAGGAAGGAAGGAAGGAAGGAAGGAAGGAAGGAAGGAAGGAAGGAAGGAAGGAAGGAAGAGGAAGAAAGAAGAGCATGTGGTTCCTCACAGTTTTCCCTGACTGCCTTGAAGCTAGACACCCACCCCCCAGTGCTGTCTGGTCTGGGTCCCTTGCACCCCCTAATCTGGAGACCTGTTGAGCTCAGAGGCTGGCTGGGGACTGGAAATGGGGCCATCACTCATTGTTGTTTTGTTTTGCTTTTTGGACCTCACCCAGCAGCGTTCAGGGGTTGCTCCTAGCTCTGTGCTCCGAAGTCACTCCTACCTTGGGGGACCATATGGGATGCTGAAGATCAAACCCAGGTCGACCCCGGGTCAGCCACATGCAAGGCAAAAGCCCCAGTGCCCCTATTCCCAGCTCATGCAATCTCTCTTTTCCTCTGGCTCTCTTTTTCTCTCCATCTCTCTCCTTTCTCTCTCGTTCTTTCTCACTCTCTTCTTTCTCTCTCAATTGTTCTTTCCTATCTCTCCCTCTCTCTTATTTTCTCTCTTCTCTCTTTCCTCTCTCCATCTCTGTCTCTCCCTATATCTCTCCCCTCTCTTGCTCTATCGTCCTCTTTCTCACTTTCTCTCTCAATTCTCTTTCCTTTTCTCTCTCATGCTTTCTCTCCTCACTCTTCTTTCTCCCCCTCCTTCTCTCCTCTCCCTCTCAATTTTCTTTCAGAGCACACCCAGTAGTGCTCAGGTCTTACTCCTGGCTCTGTGCTCAGGAATCACACAGAGCTGCCTGTCTAATTTGGATGGACTACATGCATGACAAGTACCTTATGAACTCCCTTTGCGCTCTCTCTCTCTCTCTCTCTCTCTCTCTCTCTCTCTCTCTCTCTCTCTCTCTCTCTCTCTCTCTCTCTCTCTCTTCCTCCTTTTGGTTTTGGTTTTTTGTTTTTTTTGGGAGGGCCACACTGCTGATGCTCCTGGGGTTACTCCTGGACATGCTCTCAGAAATCACTTCTGGCTTGGGGGACTAGATGGGATGTTGGGGATCAAATCCAGGAGAACAGGAGAGAGTGAGAGAAGGGAGAGAGTTGAGTGAGAGAAGAGAAATGGGAGCAAAGGAGAAGAAAGTGAAAAGAAAGTAAGGAGAGAGGAAAAAAGAGAGTAGAGAGAGAAGGGAGGAAGTGGAGACAGAATAAAATAAAAGAGAGAGAGAAGGAACATCCCTTTGGTGCAGGCACGCAGAAATCAGGACTGGGTGGAAACAGAAGTGGGGGGCCAGCTGGGCTCCTATAGAAAGCCGTGGGGGCCACGGGGCCCGTTATCCTGAGCTGCTCTAATCCTGTGTCACGGGATGCCACGCAGCACATTGTAGAAGTGCGCCCCGTTTTCTTTTGCCTAGGTGAACAGCCCCCAGGTCCTGGAGCAGAGCGTACCCCATGGCAGGAAGGGGAGGGGGTCCCCCACTTGTCAGCTCTGGCGTGGAACCTCGGCGGGTTCAAGAAGGATCCACTTCCATGGGGCCATTACCCTAAGCGGGCAATTACGCCCCTTGTCACTTGGGCCCCTGCTCTTTTGACCCCGGGGTCAGCCAGGCCCGGGTGTAACCGAATCCAGCCAAATTATTCCCTTACCTGCCATAGACATGGTCGTCCCGGCCAAATGGGACCCAGGGGGGCTCTTGCCGAGGTGTTGAGAAGGCCAGAATCACTCGCCCCTTTATGCGGGCCCTTCGGGAGGGCTGCGCTGTTTTGGCTGGGCCTCAAAATAAAACAAAGTCCCATTTTTCACCCTGGCTTTTTTTCGGGCCCGCGCGCACAAACGCGTCTTTGTGGCCTTGATTGAAATTTCCATCCAGCTCTTCCATCTGTTAGCGCTGCAGCCGCTGGTTCCCGGGAAGGAATTCGCCCCGCGCCTTTATTTGGGGTCCGAGGCCATAAAACTGTCTGGATTATTTCAGCTCTATTTATACCAAACCTAATATTGCGGCTCTAACAGGTTTAAGACGTTTAAGGCTCAGCTTCGTTATTCGGGGAGCAGCCGGGGCTGGGGGGTGCGATGGGGTGGGTGGAGGAGGTGGTTGAACCCCTGGGCCCTTCTCGAGCTCTCCAGAGACCATGGCACGGGACTCACCTCCACCCACCCTGTCCTGCACCCCAAAGCCCAGGGCAAGCAGGTAGCCCCAGGAATGGAAATGGGAATGGACAGGCCATCCGTCGGGCATGTTCTCGGAGGAGGCCTCGGACCCAGCGGAGGGGTTCACGAGTACTGCTGGGCAGACACAGTGGAAGTGCTGTGTGTCTGTCTATGTGTGTCTATATGAATCTATATGTGTCTGTGAGAGCTGCACACACGTGATCCTGTGTGTGTGTGCCTCTGTCCATGTCCATGTGCACTTGGGTGTATGCTTGCATGTGTGTGCCCGTACATATTACATAGTCATGAATCATGGTTGTTCCAGACGAGGTGCCTGGGCCTTGCACAGGAATTGCCAACTGCCTGCTCAGCTCCAAGGAATCAGAAAAGGCGAAATGCAAACGGGATCCTTTTCCTCCCTCGAAGTACCACCTGGACAAAGGCCGCCTTGGGGGTCACGTCACCCCCTGGCACTGTAACACTTGGGGTTGACAACAGCGGGAATGTCGCCCCGCAAGCCAGGCAGGGCCTCGGAGCAGACACGTGCCTGGCTGCCCACCAGGAGTAGTGCCGCAAGCCCAGCCCAGGGAGCCCACGAGAGAGAGGGTCCCGGTTTCTTCCTTGGCACCCGCCGAACCCTGGTCACAGGCCACCAGAGTGTCTGATTCTCACTGGGGATGGGTCAGCGCCCACAAGTGGGTGCCTTTACCAATCAAGCCCCCACAGGTGCCCCTACAAAGGAGCTGGAAGAGTGCCCATCTTTTTTCTGTTATGTGTTTAGGCCATACCCAGCAGTGCTCAGGCATTACTCCTGGCTCTGTGCTCAGGAGGAATCATCCTCAGAGGGACCCTCTGGGATGTTGGGGACTGAACCCAGGTCAGCCGCATGCAGGGCAAAAAGCCTTCCCCACTGTGCTTTCTCTTCCCTTTTATTTATTTATTTACTTTTTTTGGTTTTTGGGCCACACCCGGCGGTGCTCAGGGGTGACTCCTGGCTGTCTGCTCAGAAATAGCTCCTGGCAGGCACGGGGGACTGTATGGGACAGCGGGATTCGTACTAACCACCTTTGGTCCTGAATTGGCTGCTTGCAAGGCAAACACCACTGTGCTCTCTCCAGGCCCTCTCTTCCCTTGTGTGTGTGTGTGTGTGTGTGTGTGTGTGTGTGTGTGTGTGTGTATGTAATAGAGCTTTTTATTTATTTGTGTGTGTGATTTTGGGGCCACACCTGGAGGCACTCAGTGGGTTACTCCTGGCTCTGTGCTCAGAAATCACTCCTGGCAGGCTCAGGGGACCATATGGGATGCTTGGGATTAAGCCCAGGTCCATCCTGGGTCAGCAGCGTGCAAGGCAAACTCCCTACCACAGTGCTATCACTCTGGCCCCATATTGTGATTTTTCTAACACCTGAGCATCTCCCATTGCCTCTGAGGGAGATGCTCTGCACGGGTTCGAGACGTTGGTGATCACACCACAGGTGCCTTCAGGGGCGCAGCGCTGAAAGGGGGAGAGGGAGCGAGTCCCCCGGGGGTGCTGCCGTGAGTCAAGTAGCTTCCACCCCAACCTGACCCGACCTCTCCTCTCTGCGTCGGTTCTGCCACCGTCCCCCTCCTTGGCGGTACATGTGTTTTCAATGTGAGCCTCTTCCCTCTGTTTGGAGGATGGGGTGAATGTGTGAGATTGTGTCTGTGCGTCTGCGCATTTACTCGAAGCCATCAGTCCGGGGGATGCTGACGGGCCCTAATCCACGTTAATAGCCTAGTGAGAGGTTGCATCATGCTTTGCTCTGCAAACGAGGAAAACGATGTGCAGCTGTGGCGAAGCGCTCCCCATAACTCACTGCGAGTTGGGGGATCATCTTTACTGCTCAGATCAGCTCATCCATCCACGGGTCGTCCCCCACCCACCCCCCAACCTCCCACCCCAGGCCTGTGGGAAGCGTGCGTGATGGATGCTGAAAAGCCAGGGTGCAAGGGGCCATGGGAGGGGTGCAGGGGTTCAGCTCTGGCACGGGAGTGATGAGACCCCGTGAGGAGGAAGACAGCCCATCTCTTCACACCCGATAACCGACTGCCCCGGAATCCTCAGATCTGTCTCTCGGAGCAGAAGAGGGGTCCGGAGGCTCTGGGTTCATTCATCGCACCGGGCCTTGCTTCTAGCAAATTCTGGGCACGTTGAGGTCATGCAAGAGATGGTGGCCAGAGGCTGGAGCAACAGCACAGGGGGGAGGGTGTTTGCCTTGCATGAGCACAGCCGACCCAGGTTCGACCCCTGGCATCCCGTAGGGTCCCTGAGCCTGCCAGGAGGGACTTTTTTTTTTTTTTTTTGGTTTTTGGGTCACACCTGGCAGTGCTCAAGGGTTCTTCCTGGTTCTACACTCAGAAGCTCCTGGCAGGCTTGGGACTGTATGGGATGCCGGGATTCGAACCGCCATCCTTCTGCATGCAAGGCAAATGCCCTACTTCCATGCCATCTCTTCGGCCCCAAGGAGGAACTTCTGAGTGCAGAGCCAGGAATGGCCCATGAGTGCTACCCATCCTGGCACCAAAACAACCAAATATAGTGTCCAGGGATGGCTTCTTACAATATATCTTTTCTCTGTATTTTGGGGGCCCCTTCCTCTCCAATGGGAACCTACATCCTGGTTTATTCCTCGGGGAGCCTATCCAGAAGCATATTTTTGTCTTTTCATCTAGGAATTCACCTCTTTGAATTCAGGTGTGTGGGTTGAGAGCCGGGCTGGCCCCTCGGCATTCAGTGATATCTCCTGCCCACCTCATCCATGCAGCCTCCCCTCTGCCCACACCTCCCTCCTGGGCGCCTTCTTTCCTCGCCCCTGCAGATGGGGCTAAGGTGCCCTTCTGTGGAAATAAGCATCTCCCATAACTGGTATCTGTTATTGGGGAGACCTGGTCCTTGGCACCTAGGAACTCAGCTCCCCTCTCACCTCAGAGTGGCTCTGAAGCCACATCACTTCTGAAAAGGCAGAACGCAGGGCCAGAGAGATGGCACAGCGGTAAAGTGTTTGCCTTGCACACGGGACAGACTCAGGCTCGATCTCCAGCATCCCCTATGGTCCCTCTAAGCCTGCTAGGGGTGATTTCTGAGTGCAGAGCCGGGAGTAACCCCTGAGTGCCACCAGGCCTGACCCCCCCCCCAAAAAAAAGGCAGAACATCTGCCCTGAAAGTCCCAGGTCCAATCCACACCACCCATGGAAGGTGTATCCATGGAAGGATAGCAAGAGCCCTCAAGCTGACCCATTGGAGCACCCCCAACCCTTCATGTACCCTGACTATGGAGCACCCCTCTCCTGGCTGAAGACAAATTGACACCAGTGTATACCACCAGTGGCCCACACTTGAGTATGGCTTAATAAACATAGATGGAAGCACCTGTCATCTCCGCGTCCTCCATGGAAGATGGCAAAACAGTGGCCTCTGGGGAAGGCCTTCAGGTGTCAGGATGAACAGAGGCGACAAACTGGGGGTCTCGCATGTTGTCTCAGTCCCAGAACACAGCTCAGCGGGCATCCATGGAATATGACTGACAGGCATTTTCTCATGAGTGTCTCACGGGAACCCCGAGACCACCTTCCAGCAGAGCCAACCAAAAGCTCCCCTGTGTGTGACCTCGCGCTCCATGGGTCTGCTCTGAGATACTGAGAGACACATCATGGCTGAACTCTGAGGAATCCCACCGGGAGCGTGGGGGTAATGTTTTCAATCAAACTCTCCTTCCAGAAACTGCACGTCCCTCACAGCCTCCCCCCTGCAGAGGGGTGGAGAGGAAGGAAGGGCGAACCGCCTTCATTGCAGAGCAGGAGGGAACCAGAACTCTGTCTCCTCCCTGGGTCTGCCCTGTATATCCCCCACCTGCCCTCCAAGTCTCAGAAGGTTTGGAAAATGGGGCAGGGTCCCCCCCCCCACTTTGTTTTTTGTTGTTGTTGTTGTTGTTGTTGTTTTTGGGTCACACCCGGCTGTGCTCAGGGGTTCCTCCTGGCAGTCTGCTCAGAAATAGCTCCTGGCAGGCACGGAGGACCATATGGGACACCGGGATTTGAACCAACCACCTTTGGTTCTGGATCGGCTGCTTGCAAGGCAAACACCGCTGTGCTATCTCTCCGGGCCCCCCACTTTGATCCTGAAATATATGGCCATAGGTGACACCCCACCAGTGTCTCTGGTCTCTCCTCTGCTTTCCCTCCAGCTCGGCCTGCTGTGTTCGGTGTCCAGTGCATTTTCAGGGGCGACTACGAGGCAGGGGAGGAAAGACACAGGAAGTTGCACAGTTTCATCATTCAAAAGAATTGAAATTTTTTAAAACTTTATTTGTTGATTGATTGGTTTTTGGGGCCACATTTAGCAGCGCTCAGGGGTTACTCCTGACTCTGCACTCAGATATCACTCCTGGCAGGCTGGGGGCCTATATGGGATGCCAGAAATCAAACTGGGTCTTTCCTGGGTCAGCCGCATGCAAGGCTTAACATCCTACAGCTGTGATATCTCTCGGGCCCCCAAAAGAATTGATTTTGGTCGGTGCCTTGAGCTTTTACTTTCAGGTGGCTTCCATACCCAGAGGTACCCAGGGAGGAAGGTTCTTGGTTAGGGGGTCCAGACAGAGTTTGTCCCTGTGGTTCTCAGGGGAACTAGGAGTGTCCTATGTCAAAGCTCTGCCCACTGTGCCACCCTCTCTTCTATTCTTGTCTCCTGCTCCATTTTTCTCAAGAACCATCGAAACTGGCATGAGAATCCAGAGGTGACAGGGGCAGGGACTGGACCAGGGGCTGTCAAAAGCAAGGGTGGGGCTGGCCCGCTCTGGGTTCCTGGCATTTCTCTTGACATCTCTGTCTGACCTATTGTCTCTTCGCTTTGGGGGGTCTGGGGTGTGGCGAGGGAAAGCTGCCCATGGGAGAGGTGTTTGGACAACACTGGTGTCTCTGCGTCCAGTTTTCTGAGCCACTGGCACAGTCCATCTGAAAGATGCCAGCTGCCCTCTCACTGACCCACTGCTCTGCCAGCCATTGTCCGAAGCATCTGACTTTAGTCTTCTCGTTTATTTTTTCAAGTCAGCCAAAGAGGCCTTGCAGCCCCTGACTTCACTCTTCAGCTCACGTGCCTCATCCTGGGAACTCGGGGGCAGAAAGTGGGGATTCCAAAGAGCACCCAGATTTTCCTCGAGGCTTCTTTCTCCTTCCTGAGTCAGGAGGAAGAAAGGAAGGAAGGTAGCAGCCATCAGAGTCATTCTGGGGGAAGTCACTGAATGGATGGGGGGCTGGGAGATGTTTTTCAACTGACTGATCATCTTGTGTCGCTGTCTTAGGCCCCTGCCCTAGAATGCAGTGATCCCGGGCCTCTGTGTTAGCAAAGAGGGTGCTAGGATAGAGCATATTTCAGCAGGCCCGAGCGATAGCACGTAGCCAACACAGTTTGGACCGTGGTTCGATCCCTCGGCATCCCATATGGTTCGCCAAGCCAGGAGTGACTTCTGAGTGCAGAGCCAGGAAAAACCCCTGAGCGCTGCTGGGTGTGACCCAAAAGTCACAAAATAAACAGATAAAAATATAATGGTGAAACCAGCCTATATGGGAAAAGGAAGCAGGCATACTTTTAAGGCTGAGACCCTGAACCCCCCGCCCCAAATGTATAGAACCTATTTCAAAGGTGACTCTGGGAAGCCAACTCAGGAGGTGTTGCGTTGGCACCTGTAATACCTGGAGATTCCTTTTTTTTTTCTTTCTCTTTACCCTTCTCTCTGGCAGGATTCTCCCTCTCCCCACCCCCACCCCAAAAAAAAAGAAAAGAAAAGAAATAAAAATCTCTGTCAAAGAGCTGATTGAAAGCTCTGGCTTCCCGGTCCTCTGCCCGCCCGGAGCAGCTCCTCGAAGGGACCTTCCTTGCTCCGTGTCCTCCTGGCTTTCACTTTCCTGGTCGAAATGTTGGCTTCCCCGCTCCAGTCTTGGCGCCCCGAACAGGAAGGCGAGTTTTGACTTCAGAAAAGCGACAGCTAACATTTGCACAGAGGTTTCCCCCGCACAAAGAGACTTCTGTGCAAGCCATTGTCTCCCTTGCCGTGCTGGGGGCAGTCACAGGGCTGCGGGCTGCCAAAGAGGAAATCGCAGAGGAGGAGGAAGAGGAGGCACTTTGAGTGGCATTGAGGCTGAGAACAGCGGGAAGGGCGGGTCCTGTGTTTTCTCCCTCCTCAGCTATCTCCCCTGTCAGGACCTCGGACTTGACCTTTCCCAGCCAGGTACCAATGAGGAGCACCAAGGAGTGAAACACCCTTGGAAATAATGGCATTCACTTTTGGGGGTGGGGGGTTTGGGGCTACTCCTGGCTCTGCACTCAGAAATCACCCCAGGCAGGCTCAGGGGTACCGTATGGGATGCCAGGATTCAAACCACCGTTCCTACTGGGTTGGCCATATGCAACACAAACGCCCTACCATACCACTGTGCATGGCAGCCCCTGGCATTCGCTCTTGTTTTAGTGTTTTGTTCTGTTTTGTTTTGTTTTCATTTGCAGGCCAGGGGCTCAAAAAGAAGCTCCAGTCCGGGGACTCTCCTTACATCTTCCTTCTGCATAGAAAGGAAGATGGAGGGCCAGAGTGATAGCACAGTGGTAGAGCGTTTGTCTTGCATGAGGTGACTCGAGGATGAACATGGGTTTGATTCCCGGCATCCCATGTGGTCCCCCAAACCTGCCAGGAGCAATTTCTGAGTGCAGAGCCAGGAGTAATCCCTGAGCAGCTGATATGGCCATATATAGAGAGATATATATGCCCTAGTTCCACATGTGGAGATGCTTGTCATGATAGAGGAACCCCACACACACACACACACTCCACCATGGTTCTTTTAAATCTAAAAGGGCTCATGGCCGTCATCATGAAGTCCATATGTCACCATCAAAAAAAGTAAAGGAAGTGGTGACCAGGAAGGCTGAGGGTTTGATTGGCTGTTTGGAATAGGAGCTGGGCCAGCCTCCGAGTTCCCTGGGTCAATCATCAACTTCAATCTGCTCAGATTTAATAACAAAGGAGTCTGAAGTTGGGGTTCAAATTTTCAATTGAGGGGCTGGAGAGATCGTAGCAGATGGTGTGAAAGTTAGATATGTGCCTTGCATTGCAGCCAACCCCAGTTCAAACAACCCCCACTGTGCACAGTTTTCCCCCCTCCATCAACATCTTAGAATGATCCCCAAGCACCTCCAGGTACGCCCCCTCCCCAAAATATAAAAAAACAAAGAACAAATGAGCAACAGTCTTCATTTCTTTTTCTTTGTTTTTTGGGGTTTTTTTTTTTGGTTTTTGGGGCACACCCAGTGATGCTCAGGGGTTACTCCTGGCTTGACCATATGGGACACTGGGGGATCAAACCACAGTCCATCCTAGGTCAGTGCATGCAAAGCAGATGCCCTATTGCTTGCACCACCGCTCCGGCCCCAACAGTCTTCATTCCTAATCAAGCAGCACAGCACACAACTGTGGGTGCCAACGGTCCCTCACTCCTGTCATCTTAAGAGCCCCAACGTGTTACTTCAGGGGAAGCGCCTCATGCCTTTGCTCTCTCTTTTGGGGGTTCATGGCTTTGGTGTGATGGAAATTATGTCTCAGTTCGAGAAGTGCCTCACCATGGCTTGTCCATGATGGTTTTTCTTTCCTCCCATGCTTGGTGATATGGCTTCTGCTGCACTGATTGTGTCTGAAGAGAAGGATCTGTCTTCTCTGTGCTTTTGGTACCTGCAGTGGGCAGGGCCAGTTGGCGGTGACATCGGTGGCATTGGACGTGAGACGCTGAGCCATGGGACGCAGTAGGGTGCAGGGCCGGAGAGATAAGGCATTGTTGTGTGGTATGGTGACATTTTCACTGGGTACAGCTGGCAGAGCCATGGAAGTACTAAGCAGTGTTATCGGCTGTAACAGGCAGAGCCCTTGGGAGTACTGAGCAAAGTTCTTGAAAGTATTGTACACAGTTCTTGGAAGTACCTTGTGGTACCATCAGTGGCCTGTATCCAGTCTCCATCCTACCCCACAAAATCACTGAAACAAAATAAAGAATTTCTCTGAGAACTAATTCTGGGATCAGGTAATCAAACAGCAAGCATAATTAATACACTATCAAAATGTTTATTTCCTCCTTAATGGGTGTTCCCCCATTTTTACTGAGGTTCACTGAGTCTCAAAACTGTGAATTCTGGTATTACCACCTCCAAGGGCCTCACCAGCAGTGACCACTTTCTCACCCACTGCAGTGCTCAGGTCAGCTCAGTTCTGTGATCCAGAAAACAGAATCAAAGTTACCATCGAGGGCTGAAGAGATAGCACAGTGGTAGGGCAGTTGCCTTGCACAGACAGAGCTGGGTTCCATTCCCGGCATCCCAATGGTTCCCCCAGCCTGCCAGGAGTGATTTCTGAGTGCAGAGCCTAGAGTAACTCCTGAGCACTCCAGCTTTGGCAAAAATAAATAAGTAAAAATGTTAGTACATCAGTTAGTCATCATTATCCTGATGTGACTTCCCACTCATGACTATTGATCAAACAGAAAGAACCCATAAACAATGCTTTTTTTCCTGGTTGGCCCCTTCTGCAGCTCCAGGGAGCCTCACAACCACCTCGAAATTCCATCACCTTTGCTTGGTGATTTTATTTTTGGTAGGACAGCAAAGCTGTCCGCATGGACTCCTTCCCTGAAGCCGCCCGCCTCTGAAATTACTCGGAGGCCAGCGACAAAAAGACCCCCCTTGCTCATTTGGAACAAACCCCGCCGATTATGCGCACATTCTAAATATTTACCGTGGGCTCATTCCCATGTTTGTCGAAATAATAGAAAGCATGTCTCCGTGACATTGTATGCCTGTCTCCACCGACATTAGATCGTCCCCTGTTTACACCCATGCATATGCCTAATGACTCGTGTTACCTATTAAAGTTTCCTGTTTCCTGATTTAAAAGATATCGAAAGGCCAGAGTTTGGAAAATGTTTATTTTTGACCTGGGGAGATCATAGGGTTGCAAGGGAGTAGCTTATGGACGGTGGGTGCAACACACACACACACACACACACACACACACACACTCACACATGTGCACACACAAACACATACATACAAACACTCACACACGGACTCACAACACACGCATACCGGCACTCAATTTGTGGCCCTTGGGACCAGCCGAGGCCCAGGGACGGGGAACTATGCTGGCCTGGTTGGTGGGCAGGACACTGGGTGAGACAGAGGACACGAATGTGACATGGCCCTTTCTGCAGTAGCTTAGAGCCAGGATTAACTCGGATCACCCCGTCTTCTGCTTTTAATGAAATTCTTTCCCTGGGATCTGGGTTTGGAGGAGAGTTCCAAAGTTATCTCATGCTAATTTAGTCAGGCAGTGCCCTGGGGCACGTCCCCGGCTCCCCTGACCTCTCTCCGGAGAGGGATGCGGGGAAGGGATGAGGAGAATTAAACATTCCTGAGAAATTGGAAGGCAGGAACCCCCCGGGGATTCGCCCACAAACTCCTCCAGACTCAGCTGCTGGACCCTCACAGTCACCTTTTCAGCACTGGCCTCACGGCTCTGCGGCCCCCCCCCCCCGGGCTGATTCTGGGAGCAGTCTGGGGTCCTGGAGGGTGGCTGATCCCCAAGAATCAGTGGGGGAGGTCTGTCTGGCCTCACATTTCTGTCTGTCATTTGTTATTATCTGAAGTTCTCCCAGGAGAGGTGCTCGGTACTGAATTATGCTTGGCTCTCTCTCTCTCTCTCTCTCTCTCTCTCTCTCTCTCTCTCTCTCTCTCTCTCTCTCTCTCTCTCTCTCTCTCTCTCTCCCCCTCTCTCTCTCTCCCTCTCTCTCCCTTTTCTTTATTTTTTTAAACTTTATTTAAACACCGCGGTTGACCAAGTTGATCATAGTACAGTTGTTTCTGGCATTCGATGTCCCAATGCCAACCCCACCATAGTGACCTTCCCTCCACCATGGTCTTCGGTTTCCTGCCTACCCCCTCAGCAGACACAAATTACTTTATTTGATATTGCTGGTTACAGCTAAAGGGTAATGGAATTATCGAAGAAAAATAAAACTTGACTAAAAATAAAATTGGGGAAACTAGTTCTCTCTCACAATTGACTCATTGTCTAAACGTTTCCTAGCAGTTTGTTAGTAGTTGAGCATTCTGTGTTGTTGTTGTTTGTGTGTGTGTGTTTGTTTGTTTGTTGAGTTTAGGTATCTTCTACTGTTGGGACAGTATTGAGGGATTTGGAGGTGATGTGTGGCCTCGTATGTGACCATCCGCTCGCTCCACAGACTCAAAGATCAGTGGGGATAGACCAACATGGCGGCAGCTGGGGCTTCTGGGGCTTCCAGAAATATGGGGGATAGGGGGAAGCTGTTCTACCCAACTCTGAGAACACCCCCATGTTTTCAGTCACCAAACTGGCGTACATGGAGTTTTGGTCCATGTGGTATCTGTCGAGGTTGGCCATTGGCTCAGCAGCAACTGTGGGGTGGGGTGCTGCTATGGGTGTGAAGGAAGCTTTGACAGGGCTGGGACTTGGCCTGTCCTACCCTTCAAGGACACCCCAGATTTTTCAGCCAAGAGACCTGTGCACCCATGAATTTTAGTGACTTGACTTGAATCTCTTCCAGGAATAGTGGCAGTCTATAGAATTGGCTAATGAATTATTTACCTCTTAACTTTTTTTGTTTTTCTTCTTTTGGGGAGGTTAGGGGTCACATTCAGTGGCACTCAGGGGTTACTCCTGGCTCTGCACTCAGAAATCGCCCCTGGCAGGCACAGGAGTCCATATAGAATGCCAGGAATCTAACCACCGTCTGCCCTGGGTTGGTTGCGTGCAAGGCAAAGCCCCTACCTCTGTGCTATATCTCTGGCCCCTTAACTTTTTTCTTTCTTTCTCTTACTCTATTCTTTTTTCCTTTTTCTTTTTCTCCCTTCTTCCTTTCTTTTTCTTTCTTCTTTCTTCCTTTTATATCCTTCTCTTTCCTTCCTTCTCTTTTGTTTCTTCTTTTCCTCTCCTTCATTCTTTCTTCACTTTTAATCTCCCTCATTTAGATGAAACACAGTTAATAATGAGTTCCCTGATTTTTTTTTTCTCTTAGTAGCTGAAATTTTAAAGGTTGTTGTTTTTATTATACGGGACTAATTATACAGTACTAACCTCTGTGACTAATTATTTTATAATTATATTAGCTGTTTTTACAAAGGATGTTTTCTCTTGCACATTTAATGAAATTTGGGGCAGGAGGGGTGGTTTGGAAAATATGTTTCCGGTCTTAAAATTATATTCTCTTTGTGGTTTACATTTCCTATATGAAGCATTTCGGGACAGGAAAAAAAAAATTGGAAAGTATCATGGCATCGACCTCACCCACAAACCAGGAAGCGACATTTGAGTTTGTTTTAGTCTCTTGGCAAATGGAATGAAAGGTGCCCTGCAGTGAGAAAGAAAGACTTGAGAGTCCATTGGACGTTTGGGCCACATTCCCCAAAAGTGGGGACCCTCCTTCAGGCCTGCCTGCTAAGAACGCAGGCCACACTCCACCAGATCTAACCCCCTGGCAGGCTTGGCTCAGTGGGGCCTGGTTTCAAGTTAGTCTTTTTTTTCTCCAGCCAGCAGTTGAATTCTTTTTAAATATATAATGCACCATTTTTAGCAAGTTACTCCTGAAAGGCTTCTTGTGAAGGCAGAAAAACCTGGTGAAACAAATTCTCATCCAAGGATGGAACTGCCCTCATGGACACATACCCCTAATGCTCCTTGGGTAATTTATTTTTGTAGTCCCCTTATTTATTTTTTTTTTGGGGGGCCATACCCAGTGATGCTCAGGGGTTACTCCTGGCTATGCACTCAGAAATTGCTCCTGGCTTGGGGGACCATATGAGACACAGGGGGATAGAATGGCGATCTGTCCTGCGTCTTGCTAGCGCGTGCAAGGCAAACACCCTAATGCTTCGCCATAGCTCTGCCCCCACACCTACCCCTCCTTGAAGAGCCCAGAGGTAAACCTAGAGGTGTTCTCCTGGATCTTTGTGGGATTTTTTTTGTTTCTTGGTTTTTGGTTTGGAGGCCACAACCGGCGGCACTCAGGGTTTATTCCTGACTCCGCACTCAGAAATTGCTCCTGGCGGGCTCGGTGAACCCGAGGGGATCGAACCTGGTTTCGTGTTGCAGGTCTGTAGTTTGCAAGGCAAATGCCCTACTGCTATGCTATCACTCCAGCTCCCCTCCTGGATCCTTGAACCCTGTCATCACAGTCGCTTTTTCCAGCGCTATCGGTGAGAGAGAGCTCCCTTCGGAAAAGGAAGCCACTTCCCAGCCCCAACCCTATGCAGCCAACACTCGTTTTTTCCCCCAAATATGAAATAGAGGGCCGGGAAGGTGGCGCTAGAGGTAAGGTGTCTGCCTTGCAAGCGCTAGTATAGGACAGACAGCAGTCGATCCCCCAGGTCCCATGTGGTCTCCCATGCCAGGGGCAATTTCTGAGTGCATAGCCAGGAGTAACCCCTGAGCGATAAACGGGTGTGGCCCAAAAACCAAAAAAAAAAAGAAAAAAAGAAATAGAAAAGCCGGACTGGTAGCACAGTGGTAGGACATTCGCCTTGCACAAGCCTGACCCAGGACAGACACCGGTTCGATCCCCGGCATTCCATAGGGTCCCTTGAGCCAGGAGTGATTTCTGAGTGCAGTGCCAGGAGTAAACCCTGAGCGCCACTGGGTGTGGCTCTAACCCCCCCCAAAAAAAAACAAACAGATCAACGTGAACCCCACATCACCATTCTCCAAACACCTTATTCCTCCTGCCAAGCACCCTTGCTCAGAAGGAGGGTGTTGGCTGGAGCCCAAAGGCGTGGATTGTAGCCCGAGGCCTTGGAGAAGACTTCTGGGACCCCGGGTCCTTCGTCTCTTGAGAAACCTTCCAGCTCAGGCGGAGGCGACTCTGCACCCATTCAGATCCCAGGACTCAGCGCCCACAACCTTCTGTTTCCTGACGTGCTGAGCTTCCTTGCCAAACACCCTCAAATCAAAGAACAGAATCCAACACGGATTGATTCCAAAGAGGAGGCACCCACTTTCCCGCCACCTTCCCGTTTGCACTTTCCAAACACACACACCCCCAAAAAAGAGAGAGCCTGAGCCCAAAGGAACCTGTGTGTGCGACTTTTGTTTTTTAGCCACACCCAGCAGTGCTCAAGGGTTACTCCTGACCCTGCACTCAGCAGTGACTCCTGGCAGGTTTCAGGGATCCGAAGGGAAGCTGGGGATCGAGCCCAGGTCGTCTACTTGCAAGGCAAATGCCCCTTCCCTCTGTGCTCTCACTTTGGCCCCTGTGTTCCCACCTCTTGTCCACA